>NW_010128082.1:85254-93119 GCF_000699245.1 Pterocles gutturalis
CCTACACTGAACCGTCACATGCACTTTGCTATCCGTTCTCTTACTCCCACATTTACATGCTTTTAACAGTATTTGAAAAAATCCTAAATGAATGAGGAGATATTCTTTCAGGGCATAACTTGACCTGTTTTCTCTCCTTTATAAGCAATGATGCAAATGAAACGGAGTGGGGTTTATAACTGAGGATGAGTCTGTGGATTTAGTGGAAAAGTTTCATATAAAACAGTCAAGTTTAATGAACCACTGAAAGGGAAACAAACCGATCATGTTTTACAAAAAGAGGTCAAGAAAGAAAAAATAAAGCCAAAGTATGAATTCAGTATCGACATTTGTTTTGGATATTACAGAAATTATGCTATGTATATCAGAGCACATGTTTCTGACCCAAGGAACTCGCACCCCAGACAGACTAGAAGAGTGAGGGAGACAGAGGATAAAATTGGGACAAATATGCAGTGAAATTGAGGTGGAGAGACAGAAGTGGACAGGAATACCTCTCTGTAAGTGATAGCACAGCAGACAAGCTAGGATCGCTGGTTTTACTGGAAGTCCATCACTGCCTTGGCTCCTTACAGATGATTAGACAACTGGTGTCTCATGATGCCCTTCTTTTTCAAGTTACCCCTCAAAGCAAGTTAGCAAGACCCAGGGAAGAAGAAAAGTCATCACCTGGCTCCTACTATTACCATAGCAAAGGGCAGAAGTGCTTGGCATCTCTGACCTGTATCATCATCCCTACAGGAGCAGACAAGCAAAACAACAAACCTTGAATTTCACAATTCAGGGTGAGCCTGCAGGTTTAGGAATGTGGAAAATCCTCATACAAAACATGCAAACAGAATCTGAGAAAGGTGCCCCCTCTCCACTTCCTACCTGCTGACTCCTTTCCTGTGCACTTGGCTCTTGCTTTAGCTACCTACTCAAATGACTAAATCTGTATTTGAAAAACAGCATCTCATTAAATAAACAAACAAAAAAACCCCACTAAAAACAAAAACACCTTCCCCAAACAAGAATATTTTGAGAACAGCAGTAAAATGCAGGATATCACACCTTTAGACTAATCCCACAACCAAAATTTCCAGGGATGTCAATTCACGTTGTTGGTGTTTTGAATACACAACTAAACTCGCACAACACCATCTTGTTCCGAAAGCCTTCATCACAAGTGACTCCAAAACTACCAGTGGATATTTTGAAACTGCTCTTCCCAAAAAGTGCACAAATGTATGCATACTTGGATACATACAAGATACCACCACATTGTTCACACGCCACCCTGCATTCCTTCTCTACTCTTACCAATCCAATCCTTACACTTGCTTCACGGTGTGCCAAAACACAGGTTACAAAGCACCAACAGTTTGCAGACTTGTATTACATGAAATCCTCCCAAAGCTTTAAATACATATTTGTAAAACCAAGCTATGCAGCAGCTAAGATTTGAAAGCCATGCAACTTCAGTTTAGCTTTTATACACACTGCTGATAATACTACTTCTAATAATAGTCTTTCTGCTGCTTTATTCCATTCTCCCCAGTAGGATTTCTGCTTCATTCAGCAAACGGACAATTGCCCAGTTTTTGCCCTCATCCTGTGACCTATTAAATGCCTCACCATTTGCATCCTACACTGAATACAAAAACCTTACATTTCCCCATAGACATGTTTATGCAGATCTGTGCATAACACGGGAAGACTACATAAAATAAATGTAAACTTTGCAATAACCTTGTGAGATTGGTATTCCTACTCCTGTTCTAAAGAAAAGTGACTGGCACACCATGACGAAAGCCCCAAGGGTAAAGGAAATGCCCACTAACTTTGGTTGCCCGATTTCAGACACTCAGTGCCTACTTCTTCAGTCAGTATTTTTAACAGAACTTTAAATGGGGCCGTGCTTTGAAAACACAAATTCAACTGCTATTTTGAACATCCAGCATGCCTATAAATCCAGCCCAAAGTATCTCAAAATGCAAGCAAAATCGAAAATAATCCCTACAACATATTTCATTATATTGTTTCTCCAGGTCACTAAAACGCTGTGGTTTACTAGTGATTTGTATTTCTAACAAGGGAAGGAGCTCACGTGGAAGAGTTTGTGATCGCTACTGGGCTGTGTTACAGTCACACAAGTGATCTTCATCTGACACTTTTTTTTTTTTTTACTTTTGAATATCTGCTATCACTGGCTATATAGTCACTTGGTAAACATTTTCAGTATCTGATTTCTTACATTTTAAAAAGAAATAGAAAACACAGTATTTCTCCCACAAAGTCAAAGTTTATCTGTTTGCAATTACCCATGGCTGCTTCAGTCCAAAGCACACATTTCTACCACTTCAGCTATCAGAAATACATACTCATTTCCACACAGAAACAAGATTAATCCCTTGGCAATACTAGAGAGGGTAGAAAGAGCAATGACTCTCTGGGCTTCCAAATTCCACCCCATTCACTTCTAATTCCAGCAGCAAGACAACATGTACATCTACCACAGCATTTTAGTTCAGATCAAGAGAGGGCTTCTCAAGCAAGCTTCCCAGTTGTCCTCACTTCAGATGTTTGGTGTGCATTGTACAGTAGTGTCCAAATACACAAACTTTTAAGCTAAACTGAATGAACTAGAAGAACTGCTCCAAAAGTAAGCAGGTGTTTAGCCCATGGACTGACCTACGTAAAAGCAGCATTTCCCAAAATTATTACAGCATCAATGTTGGATCCTCAATGCCAACCACTTCGTTCCACAGAAACCCTCCTCCTGTACTGCCCTACTTGCTGAAGTAAACAAAGCCAAAATTTAACATTCACCCTTTTCTAGTTACATCTCCCACCTTTACCCACATTGACTAGTGTGGAGCTGACATACAGCTCCACTGTATCCACACACTGAGATACACGAAGAACTGATGATATACAACTTGCCTTGAAATAGAGCACAAAAATTATCTGTCTTCCTAGAAGACAAATGGAACAGCCACGCAGATGCCAAGCAAGCAGGAAGGAGGACAGAGCTGGACATCACCATCATGAAAAGCTTCCACAAAAAACAGGCACTTAACCAAGCAGTCATTTTGTTGGCAAATGTTATATACCTTAACCTCAGCATCTGGGAGTTTTATACTTGCGTACCTTTTGAAAACTTATGTCAAGCTCTTATAACATTGTGAGTATGGGCAAAATACAACTTTTAAACACCTCATGACTGGGTCAGATGTGAGCAGAACACCCACAAAGAACAAAGACGACACACTGGCAAAAACAGCATGACTCATTCCTCAAACAAAATTCTGACTTGCCTCCCTGAAGTAATAAAATCTGTTCCAATAAGCAGCTCCAGTTTTATAGTAGAAATAAAAAACCCCAGTCCACTTAAAGCTGAGAATTCCTAGAGGAAAAAAGTTCTGATGCAGATGCATGGAATGGCAAGTTTCACCCTGAATAGCTGCAATTTAGCACACATATAAGAAAACAAACACAGAATTTTTTACCTCCTCAGGTACAGGGCATACCAACAGCTCAGCTTATAATGACAGTAACACCTCAAAAGTCCCATATAAAGAGCAACTTGTAATGGAAAGTTTTGTGTACATCAGAATAAAAAAACTTACAATGATAATGCAAATTATCAGCACTGGTTATTCAGCAATGATTAATGTAGGTGCATGTTAAATACCACTTAAGCTATTACAAAACCTGCTGTATGTATTGTAGCAATTAAAAAATTACATCCACAACTTTGGTGCAAGGCCAGTCGTACAGCCAGTGCAGTTTACAGGTGCACTTAGTACCAAACTAACAGTAAAAACATGAGCATGAATTCAGTTTCAGTGTTTGGAGTAGCTACATAAAATGTGAATCCATTATACCCCAACTGCATTAAACTATCTATGTAACAAATTTTCCACTTGCAGGACCGTGTAAACATCAATGGAAAGTTTATAATAAAACTTTCTAAAAACCATTTTAGTATTTTAAAAATTTAAATGCAATTTATACCATACATTTGTAGAAACAAAGTTGTTTTTTAGGAAACAAGTGTTTGAGAGATCAAGCCTTCATGCAGAGCAAAAGAGAAGGAGAAAAAGGTCACAGACTGCTACAAGGATTTTCATCATCAAGAGGAAGTTTTGTCAAAACATTTCATTTGAACAGCTAGAAATCTCGAACCTTCCTACATAAGTAGCATTGTTAATAAACTATTAAAGAATTTTTTTAAGTCTACATTAAAAACAAGTATGGAAAAGACTATTTCTCCTATGAAACTAATTTTTAATATACTGCTGTGCAATTTTTGTCCACTAATTCAGACTTTAGGCTAAGCTTCTCTTCATATCAGCTATATTTTAATATCAAAAGCCAATCATTGCAGCCAAGCACTCCAGAGTCCTGCTACTTCACAGCACAGAAGGCATTTTCTTCATTCAGAAAAGCAGCCAAAGCAGCAAGGGAATTTTACCAATATAGATAAATCCTAACCGGATGGCAAAAATTAATCACAGTGGCCCACACAGCCTACAATCCACTGGGAAGCAGCAATATTACTGTATAAAGTTTTCCTTACTTAGCTCTAGCAAGGCACCAAGAGGCACTTAGAAGCACAACACGGACAATACATTACCTTCCAAGAGAAACAGTGGTCTGGCAGGCAGAGCACCAAATCAAGATTCAGGAAAACAGCATTTTCTTATCTCTTCTGCCAACGACCCACACAAACTCTTTGGAAGTTACCTCCTCTTTGTGCATCTTTAATAGATCTTCTCCAATAAGATGACCAAAAAAAGGATTCAAACCTGTTAACTGCAACGAATGTCTGTGCCCTCAATAACGTGCTTTTGATGAATGAAAGCCAATGTGAGTTTGGTTTGTTTGTCTGGCTGGTTTTGTGGGGCTTTTTGTTGTTTCTTTTTTTACAGTTTTGTTTTTTTTAAGTTTCTAATTAAAAAAAAAAAAACACACCCAAAACAAAAAAAACCCACCACAACCAAGCAGCATTTTAATTCTTACTGCTGATGAAATAGGCTTTGGAAAAAGGTCAAAATATAAGCAGAAGCACTGAAGCCTACCTGATGCACAGTCTAAAACAACAGTTTTAAGATGCAAGATGCTTCATAGGCAACAGCCAAAAACCTGTGGAGACAATGATTCTGCAGCCATTTAGGGGGTTTTCCCCATTTTGTCACACTGTGGTATGTTTCCTACATGAAACTCAGTTCTTCTGAGCTGCAAGACGCCAGCATTACTTGTCTCCCTGTCTATAGCCATTTTTGGTCCACCACTCCACAACAGAAACAAAGTTATTGCACATGCTTCCTGCTTTGTCTGACAGGGCTGGTATGCAAGGTGCACTGAGCAGCATTCCTGTTCTCCTATCTTGTGGACCTGTTTTCAACAACTGCAGTTGTTAGAGAGAAAAGACATTTTAAAAAAACATTTTAGAACATGAACTGTAAAAACACTTTGAAAAAAGCTCTTTCAAAAGCTAGGACATCAAGAGAGGATAATGTACATTTTCTTTACAAAAAGAAGCACTGAGCTTAAAGCTGAGGCTTTGATTTTTTCCTGAATCTATAGGGCTATTTTATTAGCAGCAACACTGTAAAAACACAAACCCCTCCAGCATCATATTTGTTGACACATACTTGTCAAAAATTGCCAAACCTTATCTCAATTAGTGAAGCCTCAGTTGTGCCTTGCTTCCCAAACGTCAGTATTTTCTTGTTCTTGCTGCCAGTTAGGTCAAAACCATTTCCCTTTTCCACCAAAACAGTGCGCTGAGGAATTAAAAACATCTACAGATGTTCACAAAAAAGCTACTTATAACACAGGAGAGCTGATGCTTCTCCACAGCAACCAGACAGCAGTACAGATGGATCATCTTCTGTCCAATTTCTAACCTTCATCCAGTATAAAAAAAAGGAACAAACAGCCTGCACAATTATCCAGTAATTGCCTACTGCCAAAGCACTAAGAACTGAAGAGTGAGAATAACTATTATCTGAAATCAACGATCAATTTTCCAACTACTTCCTGAAAACTGCTGCACTGATATTAAAATAAAAAGAACCATTTCCACAGTAAAGCTGAAAAAAGCACCTCCATAATAAGAATCAAAATCAAAGTGTTTGGTAATTTTCTTCAATTTATTGGGAAATGTCAGAAAGCGGAGTCCAGAGACACTGGCACAGGTATCTGGTAAAGTTGAAGAATACTTGAGAGATTAATTCAGAGAACATTTCTTCTCTAACTGATAGGAAGAAACAGGTACTCCTCTTTCAACTCAAAGATCACAAATCTTGTGGCAATGCTTTCAAATGCATTTTTAGTTCAAATAATAACAAGCTGCTTCCATGACAAAAATGTAACTAACACTCCTGCCCAGAAGTCTCAACCTCACTTCATGGGTGAAATATGAAAAAATGGAGGATAAGCAGCAGTGGCTATTTTGGGGTAGTATCAGTACAGGAGATGTTTATGTTAAGGCAGTGTGTTCTTTGTAGCAAAGGCTTTGGCTCTGCATGTTCATACAGTACCCAATGTGAACCGCAGCCCTTGTAACAGCAGCCACTTCCCTGAAGTCTATACTCCAACCACTTGCGTTAGTCAACTTTAACAGCACTGGCAAAAGCTTTTTAATGTTGCATGAATATACTTCATCTTCATATGAATTTATCGGCAGCTGTAAGGGCTTACTCATAAGATTCCGAATGCTTTCTTTCCAAGCTGATTTCAGTCCAAAACATCAAAAACGGTCACGACATATGTTAACAATATTAATTCTATTTCCAGTATTAACTTCAAATTTCTATCTTGTAATTTTTAAGTATGCTGGAGAAAGTGAAAAACACCATGCAGAACATGATACAGGCACTAGTAATCTGGTTTGTGCAACAAATGAGCATCAAATCCAATAAGCTTTTTTAAACAGGGCTTACTAAATCATTACTCAGAATTACTCTATGAAAAACTGTATGACCAAAGATGTAAAGTGAAACATCAATGTACACATTTTATAGTGAAAACAACCAAAACTAATTCATTAAGGATAGGAAAATGTCAGCTGAATGGTGTTCTCTCTGATCGGCTCTTAAGGATTCAGCATTTTAGATACTGCATGGTCACACGTAAGGGCTCTTTATTCACAGAAACAGACAAAATATAGGAAGCAAGTTTGGTTCAAAGGTGAAATTGGACTAAGAATGTTGGCTGGGGTGCTTTGTTTTCTTCTCTCCTTTTTCTCAAAAAAAACAATAAGGACCTAAAACGCTTCTGTTGAGCAAAAACTGGTTTGGCCAGTTAAGGGTTGCAGAACTAGGACTAACTGGGAAAAAGGGTTTAACAACATCAAAACACAAGAGCCTAGCATAATGTTGGCAAAACACAGTTCCAAACAAAGACCAGCTCAGCTACAGCATTTTCAGAAGTGTGGCTTTTTATCACATCACATAGCGATTAACCTCAAAACCTCTACTCTTCATCACATGAGTAGCTGCAGTACACAAGATACTCAAATATCTATTTGAACAACAATTTTTTATTTTAATGCTCAGAGAACCACTACAGTGCCTAAAATTTTGTAAAAACTACACAAGTTAATCACTTCCCTAACCATTTAAAAATAAAGCAAAATAACAAACATCTATGGAGGTATCCTTCTGAAATGCAACCAAAAAGAGACACTCTCTCCATTAAGATCCACTTCAGTACTATTGTATTTTGCTGATACATGAGAAACTGAAATCCATATGAAAATAAGCAACAAAACATAGAAAGTAACACTCTTGTCCATATAGGCTGCTGAAATCCAGTAGCAACAGTAGTCAATTTAGTTACCAAATAAAATTAATATTCCCCATCTTTAAAAC
>NW_010128083.1:0-27608 GCF_000699245.1 Pterocles gutturalis
ATAATAACAATAATAATAATAATAATAATTATATCTTTTCAGTTTTTAAATTACTGTTTTCTCAAACCATGAGTTTGTCACCTATACTCTCCTAATTCTTCCCCCATCCACTGACGGAGGGAGAAGTGAGTGAGTGACTGTGTGGTGCTTAGTTGCTGGCTGGGGTTAAACCTCAGTCTTTTTTGGCAGCCAATGTGGGGCACAAATGGTTTGAGATAATAACAAACTTGACCAGAGCAAATTAGAAGGGGTTTATAACTGCTAACAGTTACTGGTCACAATGTTGATTCATCTGTTCTCGATATTAGTTTATCTGATCTGTGCCACGCCCGTGTTTTTTTTTCTTTTTTTTTAATGTATGTGTTAAAGACTGGTGGTGGCTTTTGTAGTTTGCTGTGCTCTGTAGAGCTTAATGATGTTTTGCCTGGGAGATTTACTATTAAAACACTGGCCTTGAGCTTAATCTGGTATTTGGGCTCTGTACTGAAGCCATTACTGTACTGAAACCATTGCTGTACTTAGAGTACCATCTCATGGAGATAATTAACAATTATATTTCTTTCTCTGAGAGGTTTTTTGTGGAGGAAATACAAAATGTCACCCTCACCACCTTCTGTGATTTCTCCCTCATTACAATAGCTTTTCAGTATCTTGACCATCCTTTGGTAGTCAAAATACTTGTAATATGACAGTGTGGTTATGGGCGACATACTGGCTCCACAGGAGTATAAAGCTCTAGTGGACAAATACCATCAGATTACAAAGGGGCAGAATCCCTTTGGTTTCTAGAGTGACAGGAGGATCCCAAGAACTGTCTGCGTTGGACAGAACAGGAAGTTATGTCTTCTGGGTGTGGTTTGCTTATTCAGGCTTTAGTCTTTTCACTCCACTTTGTTTGTTGGTTAGAGGTGGTTTTCTAGTAGGGTTGTTGTTGTCGTTTTTCCTGGTAATTTTTCAGACAGAAATGTGACAGCTATTTTTATCTGATACTTCTCTCTTAGTTTGCACTACCACAAATACCTCAGAAAGTTTTGTCTGAGGCTTGGAAAAATACAACTGTTTTATTGCTAAGGATTTCAATATTTTCCATGTATTCAGCTGAAATAAGGTAAAACAGAAACTGTAGTAAGGTATCTTCTCTTCATAGTAATTTCTGCACTTTGTACAGATATTGCACAGTTGTGGGATATTAAAGAACTTTGTTTTATGACCCATTTTTGCCTGCGACCACTTAATTACAGCTGCTGTTGGGAGTACTTCTAGGAGGCTCAGTTTTTTCTGCATTTGCTTTCCTTGGTCCTTGTAGACCTGTGTTTCTTTTAGATGTGAATCTTAGTTATCCGTATTTTTTTTAGTGGGACCATTGCATCTTTTCTCAAATTCACAGTCTTACTCTTCTGGCTGTGTGATGCCTTCCCAACAACATTTGGAACTTACACAAGATAATTTTGACTGAGTTTTAATTTCTGCTTGTACTGAAAAATTGTAATAGAAAGGAGAAGCTGAACATAGGCAAGAAGTAAAGGAGGAAGAAAAGGCTGTTTAGAGCCTAGTTAAAGCCTAGAATTGAGGCAGTCTATACTTTTTCTCCATACTGGACACAAAAAGATAGCTCCCTCTGCGCTTAGTCACATTCCTCCAAGGTGGATAAGCATTTCCTCAGTTCCTCAGAAATGTTCTGGTCTGAACCTGAGAAATGTTCCAAAGCTGTCTTCTTTTTTGCACATCTTACCCTGACACTATCTCTTTAGCCATGTGTCTCTCATGGGGTTTTCCTACATACTTTATGAACTTAAGCATTTCTGCATTTTCCTAATTTATTTCGTTTTACTTGACCATCCAACTGTGATATCTCACTGTACAAAACTCATAATGTTATACTTATTTTGAATTTTATTTTTCAATTAGTATTTGAGATCTCGTACTACAGGTGCGAAAAAGAGGAAGGGAAGTAGAGTGAACAGAAAACTAACATGAGATTCGGCACTTTGACACTTTTTCTGCAAGGCCTTTATTTTAGCTTTATTTTAAAACCAAGTTTCATTAAAATGCATGCATTGTGAAATGGAATAAGTATAGTTTACCGTTTCATCGTATCTTGTTTGCAGTAGGCTGCACTTTCTTATGTTATGGGAAAAGTTTAAGCCTTGATGAAAAGAACAGTTTTTATCTCATTACCACAAGACATACACAATGACAGTGTACACAACACACAATAAAATTTTCAGGGGAAAAAGCTGAAGAGTTTTGCATAATGCAGGTGAACTAATTTCCATTTATTTATAGGAGAAGATAGATTGGCAAGGAAGAGAAATATTGGCTCCTAAGAGACATTACAAGAGTAGAGACTGTCCTAAATTTTGCACTGCAGTGATTTACCTGGTATTTGTCGATATATAGTCTTGATCAAGCGTTTATCACAGGTTAAAAAAACCCCTCAAAAGCATGGTAAAAAAATGATGTAGAAAACAGACTAGGTCACATTCTGCTTCAAATTCCAATCAAAATTCAGCTCTTAGTGCAGACAGAAATGCAAAATTGGGAAGAAAGTCAAACAATGCTTTCATTTTCATAAATGTGACAGATAAGAGCTATACAGGGACTGACTTCGGCTTCTGTGTTTATTTGTTTTCTCTGCTGCAAAGCCCTCAAGAGCTAAAATCTAGATCCAGAATTCGTGATACTGTGAAGGCTTGACAAGCAGCATATTGAAGGCATGAAGGTAAAGAAGAAGACCCAGCGGATCAGGCACGTATGTGTGATGTGTACTGCAGCACCACAGAACCACAGGATGACTGAGGCTGGCTGGCACCTCTGGAGATTGCACAATCCCGCCACCAGTCAAGCGGGGTCAGCTACAGAAGTTTGCTCAGGACTATGCCCAGCTGGGCTTTGAATATCTCCAAAGACAGAGACTCCACACCCTCTCTAAGCTGCCTGCATCAGTGTTTGAACACTGTCACAGTATAAACTGTTTTTCTCTAATACGAATGTTCGAAAAAGAATCTGTGACGTGAGGCCCAAGCATTGCTGGTTGTCAATGCTGACAACTTAAAAGAAAATATAATTCAGCAGTTGATCTGATGTTTAAGGCACAGTGTTACGTGTTTATGTTACAATTGTTAAAATAATTTCCCTGTTGCTACTTATTTTACAAATAGCTCTAGTTTGTTCTTTGTCTCTGGTCATAGCATAGCATACAATGTGATGTGACCTAGCAAGAAAATATTTTTATTGCCTTTCTCTTTCTCTTGTGTCCTCATCTATTACAGTTCTATCTAGTCTGCTCAGGAGGGTTTTATGAGTTCAACAAGCTGCCATGAAGTACCCCATTAGCCTTGAAAACTCAACACACAATGACTGTTCATTTTCCTGAAATTCATCCATGGTTTATTTTTGCCAAAGTAAACACATTCATCCTGCTGCTAAACAAGAGGTTTGTTTTTGGCTGAGTCATGTTTTAGTGTATTATAATCTTCTAAAATACTACATATCCAACAGAATGTTGTATTTAATGTAAAGCTACTAGTAGATGTTTGCATAAAAACACATTCCTCTGTTTGATCATCTTGGGAAACTATGGATGACTATGTTTTACTCCCACACAAATGAGGAGATGAGGATCTGACCTGCAATCTTTGTTTAGGTAGCACTGGAATGACGCTGTGGTGCCACTGTAGGAACAGCAGTCTCTCACTGTATATATATATTAGGGAACATCACCTCCTTGTTTGTTTAGGCTTGCTCTTCAGCTGCTGAGGAGGAGAACAGAGGCCAGTAGTAAAAAAAATATGCTTGCTTTTATTTCTTTTTCTTCAAAGAGTTTCTTTATTGCATAGCACTTATTAAAAGGAAAAGAAAAAAAAAGACTGATAGGACAAATGCAACAAAAATCCGTAAGCTATGCAAGTTAATAGCATGCTGTTTTCTCTGATACTTGTAAGTAGGACTCCATATAATTTATTACAGTTAGAGGGAAGTCACCTGCAATGGTTTACAACAGTTCTTTTTTAAAAAATACCTTCCAGAAACAATGCCTTCGTAGAAAGAAAGCAATGAAATTCCTTGTCATAAGACAAGTACCTGACAGTGTGTTTCCCTACCTGGGCCTGGCTCAGGGGTACAATGTTAGCAGAAGTTAGTGAGTGACTTCACCCTGGGTAGTCTTTTGTAAAGGATCTAAGAGACCATTTCCCCTGCAAGCTCCACAACTCACCTGTCCTCTTCTGTCAAAGTGCTTGCCACTGCCTTTCTTCCTCTTTTAGGTATCATCCTCCAGTCAGAGTACATCACATAGATTCCCCACTTCAGGCTGAAGGATTTTAGAAGCATTTCAATCCCTACTGTTGTGGTTTCAGAATCCACCACATTTCTAGTCTATCAGCTTTGTGCTTTAGTCTTGGATTACTGTGAGGGTTTAACATGTGAAGGAGGTTATATATACTGTCATACTCCAGACGTGCTAATTAAAGGAATGCTCATCCAAATAGATTATTTTCTGTGCACATCATTGCATGCACCAGACACAGTAAATTCAAATAATTTATGATAACTCAACACTCAATGAAAGGGGAGTAAACAGAGCAGAATGGATATCAATACTCACAGATCATGCAGTGGAATAATTGCTGGAAGAGAATATTTTACTTCTTAAAAAGTGCTCATTAGTTCTTTTTGGAAAATAAAAATAGAAACCATATGGAAATGTAGCCTCTGATGGTGTTAAGCACCTAAGTTTGGGAATGCTTATCAGATCTCTTCAGTGTTATCCAGGATGCTGAGTGGGGAAAATGCTAGTAAGAAATGTTTATGATAGGGTGATATTAAATCCAGCCTACTAAAAGTCCTTACTCAGGAGTTCTGCAAGGTGTGTTCATACACTCAAGATTCAGTGAGGAATGCAGTAATTAGGATGGGTGCCTTTAAGGATGAGCTTTCTGTGATAAAAAGGCTGGGATTTGTGTGTGGGAGGATAGCAGCACTTGCCATGTACCTTGCCCTTAGCAGGGGCAAGACACTGTCTTCCACAATATTCTTGCGTCCAACTTACCATATTACACTCTATGTGTCAGGACAATCAAATGAATGAAAGAAACAGTTGGATGTTCAGCCTCAAGGGGGACTGGTCAGCAAGCTCAAGGACTGGGCCACCATTGAGTTGGAGGCGGACAGAGGAGAAAGGGTATGATGAAACCTCATGCAAATCAGGAAGGACCAGGCCAAGACCTACACTGGAAGGAGGAGCTGTGCAGGGATGCAGGCTGGGGCTGATGAGGTCAGGGAATCATAAAATCATAGAATGGTCTGTGTTAAAAGGGACCTTAAAAATAATCTAGTTCCAAACACCCTGCCATGGGCAGAGACACCTTCTACTTAAGCAGGTTGCTCAAAGCCTCATTCAGCATGGCCTTGAACACTTCCAGGAATGGGGCATCCACAGCTTCTCTGGGCAACCTATTCCAGTGCCACCCTGAACGCGGTACTCCAGGTGGGGTCTCATGAGAGCAGAGAGGGAGAGAATCACCTCTCGACCTGCTGGTCACACTTCTTTTGAAAGCAGTTGGCTTTCTGGGCTGGAAGCGCACATCGTTGGGTCATGTTGAGCTTCTCATCAACCAACACCCCCAAGTCCTTCTTCTCAGGGCTATTCTCAAGCCATTCTTTTCCCAGCCCATCCCTGTGCTTGGGATTGCCTTAACCCATGTGCAGGACCTTGTACTTGGCCTTGTTGAACTTCATGAGGTTTGCACTGGCCCACCTCTCCAGCCTGTCAAGGCGCCTCTGGTTGGCATCTGTGGTGGGTTAACCTTGTCTGGATGCCAGGTGCCCATTAGGCCACTCTATCACTCCCCTCTTCAACAGAAGAAGGGGAAGAAGATGAGATGAAAAACTCGTGGGTCAAGATAAAAGCAGTTTAATTAAAGCAAAAGCCAAGGCCTCGCAGAGAAGTAGAGAAGAAAACCCCAAGATTTTATTCTCTACTTCCCATCAAGAAGCAATGTCTAGCCACTTCCCAGAAAGTAGGGCTTCCATATGCGTAGCGGTTGCTCGTGGAGACAGACATCATAACCCTGACCCTCTCCTACTCCCTTCCCTTAGATTTTATTGCTGAGCTGACGTCATATGGCATGGAATATCCCTTTGGTCGATTTGGGCCAGCTGTCCCGGCTGTGTCCCCTCCCAAGATCCTTGATGCTCTGTGAGCACTGCTAAGCAGTAACCAAAACACTGGTTCAACACTCAACACCTTTCTAGCTACCAATGCAACACACACAGCACTATGAGGGCTGCTATAGGGAAGTAAACTCCATGTCAGCCATACCCAGTACAGCATCCTTCCATCCAGTGGATCATACGCACTATACAGCTTGGTGTTGTTGGCAAACTTGCTGAGGGTGCACTCAATCCCACTGTGCATGTCTCCCACAAAGATGTTAAACAACACCAGTCCCAATACCAAACCCTGTGGAAGACCACTCATTCATTGGACTCCGCTTGGACATGGAGCTGTTGACCACAACCCTCTGAGTGCAACCATCCAGCCAAATTGTTATCCACCAAGTGGTCCATCCATCAAATCTGTGTCTCTCCAATTTAGAGACAAGGATGTCATGTGGGACAGTGTCAAAGGCTTTTCACAAGTCCAGGTAGATGATGTCAGTTGCTCTTCCCTTATCCACCGATGCTGTGACCCCATTGTAAAAGGCCACCAATGTACCCTCAGTGAAGCCATGTTGGTTGTCACCAATCACCTCCTTATTTTTCATGTGCCTTAGCATAGTTTCAAGGAGAATATTCTCCATGATCTTGCCAGGCACAGAAGTGAGACTGACAAGCCTGTAGTTTCCCATTCTTCCTTTTTCCCTTTTTAGAAATGGGGGTTGTGTTTCCCTTTTTCCAGTCAGATGGATAGTGGCTTAGAAGCTAGACTGCTATGACTTCTCAAATATGACGGAGAGTGGATTAGCAAGTTCATCCGCCAGTTCTCTCAAGACCTGTGGATGTATCTCATCAGGTACGACGGACTTGTCCACCTTCAGATTCCTTAGGTGGTCTCAAGCCTCATCTTCTCTTACAGTGGGCGATTCTTTGTTCTGCCATTCACCCATTCTCTCTCTTCATTTTCTTCTTTGCCTTCTGTGACTTGGGTGGTGTGGCTTCAGTACTCGCTGTTGAAGACTGGGCCAAAAAAGTCATCAAGCACGTGTGTCACCACACTACAGTGGACGTTTAAGAGAGGTTTTGTGGTTCCCCGAAAACGAGCACCGGCTAGGTGGAGTCAGACAATGACTCGAGGAACAATACAACACAACTTTATTTACCTCAGCAGCTGCAAAAACATCACGAGTCAACTTCTCAGGGTCAAGCACCAAATCACACTTATCAATTATGACCAGATATCACTTATTCATTAAGCAAGCACCAAATAGCGCTCAATAATTATTTGAAGGCAAAATTAGAGAGAAGACAGAGCAGGAAAGAGTTGAAGAGTAAGAAAGGAGGGTAGAAAGTCAGAGAGGGACAAACACAAACACAGAGACATAGATAGCATCACCAATCCCTTGTTCCAGCATGTGTCTTCTCTTCAGGCAGAAATCTTCATTTCAGGCAGAACCTCCTTGCATGGGGTGGTGACGGGTCGACTGGGAGTACAGTTTGGGCTCACCTTTTATATGATTCTAGGATCACACCTTGGCAGGGGTGGGGCAGGGCCTCCATCCAGGTCAGGTTCAGGGTTGACCTTTGGGTTCACAAAATGACGGTACCTCAATCTTCCCATATTCCATGTAACCACGTCTCCTGTTTCCTTCTGGATAGGGCCCACATTTTCCTTTTATCAACGACATACCCATAGTAGCTTTTCTTATTGCCTTTGACTTCCCTGGACAGATTTAATTCTATCAGAGCTTTAGCTTTCCTAACCTGATCCCTGGCTGCTTGGGAAATTTCTTTGTGTTCTTGCCAGGCTACCTGTTCTTGCTTCCACTCTCAGTAGGCTTCCTTTTTGTGTTTGAGTTTGTCCAGGAGTTCCTTGTTCACCCATGCAGGCCTCCTGGCATTTTTGCCTGACTCCCTCTTTGTTGGCATGCATCACTTATCCTTATCTAAAGCAGCCCCTTTAGATGTAGTGGCAAATCTTACCTAGCTGCTGCTGCAGAAATCAATTTAGTTTATTTTTCCATGGAATCTGATGTCCATAATTTAATTGTGATATTGGTAGTACATATGGCATTATTTATCTGGCTTAACTATTGTGAAGTGCTCCACTTTTCTATTCTGTTTGTAGCATTACAATATTCAAAACAGGAAGGAAAGATCTGACCTACTAATATGCCATGCAGAGAAGCAAATATTCCTGGTCTGAATATGCTTTGTTGTTGCACAGAAACCAGGGGGAACCACGTAATCTGAACAATAAAATTTTGTCTGTAACTGAAAACTGAAGGTTGGATGATTTGAAACAAAAATGGGAGGACTGGAAAAAAAAAGCCTGAAACACCTGAAAGAAGATTGTTGGAAAAATTGTATACTTCTGTGTATTTGCTGTTGTATTGCTTCATATTTTTATATGAGTTGTACGTAAGATTTTAAGTGACACATTTACTATCCCTCAGTGAATGAAGGAATATGTATTCGTATTGTGAAATACGACTTGAATTTTCACAGTCAAAATATTCAATTTATTAAAATTAGCCTGCCTACGGTGGGATTTTGTGTATTGATGGATATTGTGAAATAAAAAAGTAACTTTGTAAGCAATTTTCTTTAGTGTTTTATTGTTTGTGCATATGTTTACTGACGTCCAGTGTTCAACAGTAGGTTATTCATTCTCTTTTCTTGACAGAAAATTCAAACAGAAGGAATTGAATGTGTATTTTTGTAGTTCCTCATTACAGAGTAGTTCCTCCTTTCATCAAAGTTCAGATTGATCTCTAACAAAAAAAAAACCAAACAATGAAACAAACCAAACAACAAAACCCAAAAAAGTCCTTAAGAACAAGGAAATTAGATATTTCCGTTCTATAGATATTTCTATTCTACTTTAACACACAATGTTTTTATAGAGATAAAAATGCGTGCACTATAACAATCAGTTATTTCAGTAGAAAATTAAAGGGTTGTGGTTTTTTTTTTTTTTTGTTTGCTTGTTTGGTTTGTTGTTGTTGTTGTTTATTCCCCAGAGGAATTATACTGCTGTAAGTGAAGAAAGTATCTGCCTACATGGGAGATGTTCCTAAATGGAAAAGAGAGAATACTTGAATGGAAGAATACTGCAAGTCTTACTTTCTTGCCCACAAGATATATATCCTAAAGAAAACCTTAAAACTTTCTGGAAAAACCTGTCAGTTTCTGAAAAATGTAATATATGATCATTTTACATATGGAATTTTATCTAATATACTGGAGATTAACTCTATGGGTAATATACTATGAAGCTTTTTCTTTGCTCTTTCATCTTGAGAAGGAACTTTTTTTTGTGAGCTTCAGCAGAATATTGGTGTATTGTAAAACCCAGCTAATTTAATGTAGTTTGCACTCATTTGTGAAGTACAATGGTACCATATGTTTCTTAGGCAACTCCAGACATTAGTATTCTACTAACTGCAAGCTGATGTGGGAAAATAAAAATGCAACAGAAGTAATCTTTCCAAAAACCAAGAAAAAACACTTAAATTACTTAGATATATTTATCTGGGGTAATCTTTGCACAGAAGCTGACTTGCACAACAGTCTTCAGTATGTACCTGTGCATGGGAATGGAACTTCTGTTTTACACTGTGGAGTAACTCCATTAATCAGATTAATATGACATTGTTTCTTGCCCTAGCGACAAAAAACAATGATTAATGATGATTTTTTTCATGTTGTCATTCCAACACTAAGCCAGAAAATTCCACCACTGCTAGGGGTCCAATTTTATCTGTCCAGAGAAGAGCCAAAAAACCCCCCAAATCAAAAAAATACCCAAACTCTTTGTGACTGCCCACTAAAAGTGGTTCCAACACTTCTGAACATCTTTGAAAGAATGTACTGTGCTTTCTTTTGTTCAATCTCCTGCTCTGATTTCACTGTGGAAGCTACAATGTATTCTATCGTTCACCATCTGTGTAAACTGACGACAAGGCCCTAAAAGCAGAGAGCCCAGCATAACCAAGGAACAGAATGGAAAAATGGGTGGTCTGAAATAGTGGAAGGAACACCACAATGAAAGCAGATAGAAAGAAATGAGTGCTGTTAATATGAACAAAGGGAGAAAGAGTATGTGTAGTATAAGAAAAATTGATTCAGTGTCAGTAATGCTAGGCTGTATTCTGTGATTCTGATGACCAAGGAGAGTCTAACTTCTGGATCGTTATCTGATAGACTGATAGTACTTTTATTTTCTCTGTCTAACAGTAAAAACAGTAAGCATGCTGTATTCTTACTTATTTCACTATCTGTACAATTTGCACTGACAGCAGTCAGGGTTCAAAGCTATGAGCAAAGAATAAATGTAGCTCTGCTTTCAGCTAGTATAGGAAAAAATTAAAACAACCAGAAGGTGGCAGTTTTAGACCATTTTGAAAAAGGACTCTCAATGGCTTTTTGATCATAACTAGACTCCTACTGTATGTTCTGAGATTCAAGCCAGAAACAATCTGCAAGATAGTTTTAAATTATTTATTTGGTCATATAGTAACGAAATAAAAAGGATCTTTTGTCCCAAGTGTGGTAAATTCAACCCCATTTAGCTTTAGTCTAAATACAAAAGCTATTACTGAGGAAACAACAGTTTCTTCAGAAGCTACTCAATTTACTATAAAGAAATTTTGAGATAAAATAACTACATTTTCACCTAAGACATGCCAATACCCTTGGAATCAATCAGGGCAACAGCATCCACTTTCTAGCTATACCTAGAAACCACAAATTTTAATCTTGTTCTTGGTATGGCTTGTAATTTGTTCATCTGATTTAACTCAAGTGTCTGTTTTTTTTTGTTTAGGTTTTTTTTTTTTTTTTTTTTTTTTTTTTTTTCTGCTACGACTTAATTTTCAGGCTACAGCAATGTCTGGGAAAGGGCAATACCTGAGAAAGTAAAGTTAATTACTCATATAAAAATACTAAGGAGATACAATTAGCCATAGAGACAATAAACTTTGTTTTTGAGGAGCCTGGCTTGTCCAAGGAGCTCAGAATTAGGCCCTTAGAAATCATCAGGAGGGGATGGAAAAAAGTATTTGGTTACATTTACAGACAATAGTTAATTTTTGCTTTAGCAAGACAAACTGTTCCTTTAGAAATGCACTGCCAAAGAACACTAGTATGTGTTTACATTATAAAATTTTTGTCAGAGAAAACTGCAATGAAATCTCTGCTTCACAAAGGAGAAGCACGTGTTTGCAAGATTAGGGTGTGTGGCAGGGCATCTTCATCCTACAGCTTCTCCTACTGGTGAACACTTGGTGCCATGCATGATGTGGCATATCAAAGGAACTGGCATACAAACTAAGATTTGGAAAGAAGTTTGATCAGAATAAACCCAGCATATTGCAACAGAAAAAAGCTTCTGACTTTTTGTATAACTGTAGACAAACGATTTCTGTCTTTATAGATACCAGAAAAAGAACGCTTAAAATAGAACTCCCCTGTGCTGTCCTTGAAAACTTTTCCAAAGGACAACTAACCCTTTTTTGTTCTCACTTTACACCACTATCAGTCATGAAGAAAAAAAATACTTTAAGAAGCCCAAGGATATAAAGCAAAAAGTTGTTAAAAAGCATAAGGAACAGAGAAAAGATAACAGGGCATATTCAGCTGTGAGGTCAAACTGGACTACAGGGGAAGAAAGGAGGGAACTAAGGTTCTGGATTTTAAAGGAGGGCAAACTTTGATGAACTGAAGGAATCATTAGTAAAGTCAATTGGACTGAAGAGCTCAGGGACCTGACTGTGAGAGAGGCCTGGAATTTCTTCCAGTTAAACTATTAAAACTATTAAGAGTTATGTATCCCAAGAAAACAAAAAGATGACATGGAGGGTGTAAACTCAACTGACTGAGTAAGCATTTCAAGAAGTATACTGTGAGTAAGTAGAGAGCTTAAGATGAATGAAAAAAATAAATTATTTGCAATTCCCTAAGAGGCAACAGGGTGAGCAATTAACTAAAAATTAATGGAAGTCTATTTGAGGGCCCATACCTTGCTCTAGCAAAGTCTGAGACAGCAAATCAAATGGAAAAAGGCACTTCAACCCTTAAAGTGAAAGTAAAAATGGAAATGAAAAGGCCTTATGAGAGTGAGGAAGGAACAGAAGCTGTGTACAGCTCCAAGGAAAATAAATGGTTTTCTTAAGGTTTTGAAAATTAAGATTCTGTTAATCACATGTGTAAAGCCCATATGGATGATTGCAAGCTTGAGTTTTGTGGTACCATAGAGGATGTGCAAGATTTTTCTACTTATGTCTGGACCAAACTAGCAGCATTAAATTGTCTTCTGTATCAGCTATTCTAAAAATGGAGAGAGGAAGTGCTGTCAGCTTTCTTTCATCCTTTCCAGATTTAAGGAAGGCAGGAAGCATGATTATTCTCCTGTGCTGCATTTTGGGCTTTACAGTACTGTAACAGAAAATTGCATCCTTGTTGCATACTTATATGTTTGCTTTACTTCACGATCTGTCACAAGGCTTCAGCCTAACTAAACTGCATTACACCTCCAGTGTTATATTCTGCAACACCTCACTATTTTAATATTGGCTATTCAGGTGCAAATACCTCAGGTTCAAGATTAAAAAGAAAAAAAAAAAAACAAACAATCTTCACACCCGCAAAATTTCCTGACCTCCTAAACAGATTAATCTACTAAGAGAAAAATAGAGGAAATGGCAATAATAAAATAAAACAAAGGAAAACAAACACACACTACACCCCAGCCCCCAAGTCCACACTGAATTACAGAAAATTCAGTGTTTGAAAGGAAGGACAATGAAGTAATCCCAGCATAAAAAATGATGCAGAGAAGTCTAGATTTTGCAATACCACAGAAATAAATCCTTCCCAACGCTCCATCTGTATTACTGTTTCATTTGAACCATACACTTCCTCAAGCAGAACTGAGGGCTTGGTAGCAATACTCGCTAGCTCTTCCTACCACCACATCCTGAAGAGCTTCAGAGAGGATATCATAAACAGGGAAACTGAAGCACAAAGAGGTAAAATGAATCATCCAGAGTCACACCCACCCAAGACAATAGGCACAGGCTGCTGTTTTGTGAGTAAGAGAGATTAAAAAGTTTATTCTCTGGGATTTAGTAGATTTAACACCTTCCTAACATGTCCCTTATTAAGTATCTAGTCAATACAATGCATATGGCAATGTTGTTTCCTCACAATACTTAGTGAATCAGTAAAGCAAATATATCAGATTGCAAGTAAATTTTCCCTAAAATGCAAAAAAAAAAAAAAAAAAAAGGAAAATAACCTCCATTCATGGACTTCAGTTTTGCATTTATAACTTGTACTTATGGGTAAAAAGTCACCTGTCATTCAGAGCCTGTAAAGATTAAATAGGTATAAGGGTAATCAAAGCAGATGTTTAACCAAAAGCTTACTTTCTCCCCTGTGTGGTCTGACCACAGCTTCCTTTCTCTCCTTCAGTAACTTTTGCTTCTTGCTCTTCTTCAAACCTTGCTGCTTCTGCTTCAGCTATCTACCAAAAGCTTTGTAGTTTTTTGCTTTTATGCTGATCACTTTATGATACTGATTTACTGAGGGTTTATTTTTTAAACACTGGAATTTTCAGAGCTCAGGTTATCTGAGATATGGGTTATCTCTATAAGACCTCTCAGAGAATTTGAACTATGTCATCACAACAATGTTCATCATAGTTCTTATTGAAAATATGTTTATCACTTTCCCTCAAGTCAAATTTGTTGAATTCAGTGTGAACTCGATCCATCAAGTACCCAATGTACTGTTCAAACTTCAGAACAGAGCTCATTTTTAAGTACAGGAAACATAAGCCACAGTGAAATCTGGAAGTGAAAGATCCTGGCTTTGATAAAAGATGCACATACACTTTGAATTAATTCATAGCTTTTAAAATGTTCATCACAATGTAAATGAATTCATAGCTCTTAAACTGTTTGTCACTTTGAACCTGCTTGACATTTCTTTGTAAAAAAAAAAAATAATAATTTCTTGAGGACCTGTAAAGTTGCAGGAGCCTATACTTACAAGGAAAGAGGAGATTCATGCCTTTGAGCAGCTATTTTCTGGCCTTTATTGTGCTTCTCTGCACATGCTTGTTTAGAGGAAAACCAGCCTAGTACAAAGTGCCAACATAAAGCTTATTTTTGGATTTAGACTCAGGGTAAAGTCTACCTTCCATGAAACAAGGTTTCTAATTGCTGTCCTTGCCTTCAATCCAAAATATGATCAATTTATGTTCTTATTTCTTTTAGACCTTTTCCACTTGAAAGACCAGCAGGACTTTGGAAGTCTAGGCTCTTTGTTTCTGTTCAGGAATAAATTTTAGGTGGGACTGTGTGTGTGTTTACAGCACAAATCTGTCCTAAAGAGAAGTCTTCCTTTTTAGAAAGTGTCACTGCTAAGGACTTTTGGATATTTAGATAGGGTTTTGATTGCAGGTAGTGGGCAGCATATTTCGCTTTGAAAAAAAACCCCAAAATTAATGACCCTGTATTTCATATTCCACTGAACTTAAGCAGATAACCAACTGTGATTATCAATATTCTTTTAATGAGAGAATGACTTTGCCAGAGCAAAAGTTTAACTTAACCAAGAAAGGAATCACGTGCTCTATATACTTCATGTAAACCCAGATTATTCTCACTGAACAGAATACTTGCTCAAAACAAACCCAAAATCCAGCAACCCAAAATATACAGTTTAGGGTGCTCAGAGCTCAAACCTTCCTTTGTGGCTTTATCAGTCATCATTTCCATCAGCTTTTTCAAAGGATTTGTACATCTTTGTACATCTACCCCTGAATAGCATGGAATAATCCTTGACAATTTCTTGATGGTTTAGCCAATACTTCTCAGTCATTAGGCAACATTGCTTGTTTCTACTTAGAACAACTTGAAAAATAAGTGCATGAATACTTACATTTTGACGCAGGCTTCTTTGCAGGTGGTGCACAGAAGAACCCTGTACTATTATGTGTATAAGTGTTTGACAGGAAAATACAGCAAAGAGATTTAATTTAGAAAAATGTAAATACAAGCCTGTGAATGGCTAGTATTGTTGTCTATCCAGAAAGCAGACAGCAAGTACAGTGCTAAATTCCTGACTATTTGCTGGTTCATAAGCTTTGGAAAATGTTGCTATTTATTATTCACCTACATCCACAAGCCTGAAATCAATGACATTTCCAAATCTACTGACTACACCTCTAGTTCTTAGACCCTACGTATGGGTTCATTTCAGGAACAATTCCCACTGAGATTTTGGATGTTCAAAGCTGAGTTTTTTAAAGCCTACTTGAAATAAGTGGTAGCAAAGCTACCAGCTTAAGTTCCCATTTAACTCCACAAGGTATCACATTTCTGTGATGACTTTTAGGGCCTATGTTTTATTGGGAGTAATAAAAGACAACCCAATCCAGTCTCCATTCACACTTCACAACAGAAATTCACTTAAGACCCATTAAACTTCCAGTCAATCTTTATTCAGTTCTTCTTTTAGTCTTTGTGACTGTTAATATCATGCTTTTTCTTGTTTAGCAATGAAGGTGACACATGCCACCTCCCAGGCAGTGGGTCTGTGGCTGCTAAAGCAGATAATTTATATTTTACATCAGAATTAGGCATAGAATGAAATGCTCTGGGTGGACAAATGGCTATCTTTGTACTTGTCTCTTAAGTGAATACAGCCCCAAATATTTTCTGTTATCTGTTTACATCTTCAGCATTTCAAAACTTTATCCTATTTGTTAATATTTTACCCACTTGGCCATTTGTGCAAGAAAACATGTGAATTCAGGTAATTTGTATTTCTCATACACAACTGAGAAGTTGGTTTTGTGAGATATCTCATATGCAAGTCCTTCTCTTCGCATGACCTGCCAGTATTAATTCTCCTTTGAAACAAAAATTTCATAGTGGACCATTCACTCTGATTTTTCTGCATCACGCTCACTGTGGCTATCCTCTCCTGTCAAGAAAATTACTTTCCTGACAATCAAAGATGTGTCTGCCAACTCACTGGCAACTGTACTTCAAATACAGATTTTATAGAGCCTGTCTCACAAGTTCTGCTTTCTTTCTGGTGTCCTCTCTGGGATTCTATTTTTATTGTTAGGTCTTTTTAAGCTTCAAGAAACAATTTTGAATCTTAAAGAGGGAAAAGGAAAATAAACTTGATTAACTCACTTTGGAAAAAAAAAAAAACCTTTAATATCTGTTCAGATTGTATAAAATTTAAAATATGTTTTTCCTTCTTCCTGTAAAGGCCACTCTATTTCCTGTGGAAACAGCAGAAAAATGTCATGAGTTAGACAGGGAATGCATAGTCTGTGCTGCAGACCAAAGGACTGAAGAGGGGACACCCTCCTGAAAGATTTTGTAATCTGTCAAAGATTGGATGTCAGTGATTCCATTGGGCAAGAGAACACAATCCAGAAAGCTTCTGTCATGGGTTTTCTCTGACATCATTTCATCTTTCCTGCTTGACATTGAAGGCAA
Source organism: Pterocles gutturalis (assembly GCF_000699245.1). Lineage (NCBI taxonomy): Eukaryota > Metazoa > Chordata > Aves > Pterocliformes > Pteroclidae > Pterocles > Pterocles gutturalis. The sequence goes on from NW_010128083.1 coordinate 16,686, forward strand.
TAACATCGCACATATTAATTGCTTCTCCCATTGAAGAGGGTGGTATTTCTATACTAATGAGTTTTACTGTTACTTTAAAAGTGGTATTATTGAGCTGAAAAAATACTTATCTGCACAGCTTCACAGGTGTGTCTGTGTGAACCACAGAGAACTCTTGCATGAAGAACTGTGCAAATGATAGATTTACCTATTTACTATCTACTTTTGTTTGGAAAAAAAAAAAAAGTCAGGTTTTTCCTTTTTTTTTGTTTTGTGTTCAGTGTGAGAACAAAAAGTCACAATGTGTCTTCACAAAATAACATAGATCTGTCACTTCTTAGCCTTACCAAAAGGAAAACCATCAAACAGACTGTTAATTTATGAGGTTCAGAGATTGTGAGCTGGTCTAGTTTAGTTGTAGATGTGTCCAAAGCTATTAGTTTTCCTTTGAAAGATAAACGTGTGCTTATTTATTTTTTTAGCATATCTGTAGTTCCTTCAAAATGCAAAATACATGAGGCTTTTTTTTTTTATATTGGTTAAAAAAAGATAATCTTCTAACATTTGATGCCTGGGATATCTTTCTCAGTTGGGGAATAAATTTACACAGCTAGGATAGAAAATAGTTTAACACAGAAACTGTTTCGTAACATTAGTTAAACAAGTTAATGTTCATAATCATTTAATTAAGAGTACTACCTAGGGACGCATCATGCTAATATACATTGCTGCAATGGAGAGGGAGCAGTGAGATTGCAAATAGAAGGTTTTTCTTGTTTGTTTTTAATAAAAAAGGTTAAAGAGACCAATTAAAAAGGAAATAATTGTTTGAAATAGGAAATGTCATAGGATATGGTGGGAGTTACATGTAATCCCCAAGAAAAGAAAACTTAGAGGGAGATGATCTGATGCTGCAAAAATTTTGAAGATAACATTGTCAATGAATAATGGAAGTACTTTACCATTTCTGATGACAATAAGACAAAATAATTGCCAGAACCTATGGGAAGATGATGGTTAGAACATATGAAAACAATGTTATGAAATAAATTTAAAAAGAGCATTGAAACCAGATGAAAGGAAGGCTGAAGGAGGGGTACACTTCTATATATAGAAGAGCAAGCAAGTAAACAAAGCAGTGGGAGTAGTCTGAGAAGTGTTGTTGCAGAAATAGACCACGAACATTGTCATACTAACTCTAGTATCTGAAAGAATAAAATATTCCAGTTTAGCCTCAGGTCTATGACTATTTGTTTGGTACAAGAGATTTTTTTTAATATGTGTTTGTCTACAAATCCTGTCTACAAATCCTATCTACACACCCAGTCTTCCACCTAAGAATACCATATGTAATAAGAAAAAAAATCAATCATAACTCTATTGTCATGGTCAAACACAGGGTTTGAAGAACTATATATGAGAATGTCCTAAATGATAGGATTTACCTTTACAGAATAGCTGTTAGCTCAGATGTAGATTACATTCACTCAAATATTTTTATTTTACTAATTTCTATTCTTTACAATTACATCTCTAGTATTCTATAATTTGGTGATGAAGTGATTAATTCTGAAAACTCTGAATCTTGTTTAAGACATTAATGATTTTGTAGTAAATTAGCTTAAGGCTTATCTTTCTTCAAATTTTTAAGTTGCTGTTGTCTCTGTTTGCCATCTCATTGCTGCCTCTGCAGGAAGAAAATGACACCTTAGGTGTAAAACTATTGCTGCAAAAATTCACAACATCTCAGTCAGAAATAGTTTCCTACTCAAAGAATTGGAATGCCTAAAGAGTTGGACTAGTTTTCATTTCTGTTCATGATTACTTTATCAAGTGAAAATTTTAATATTTTACTAAAAATGGTAAATAATTTACATATGTAAGATTGACATGTTTTTAATTAATAAAATCTCATGCTTAAAAGTAGAATTAGACCTCAGTAATGTGGGGGTTTTTGCCAAGTTCTCAGACTATACTTTTAATTTTGAAACTCCACTGGTTATTGTCTAGTTGCAATTTTCAATCAAAGATGGTTTTCACAAATATTGTGACTTAATATGACAAGAAACTGATTGAACAAGAGGAAGAACAAAGTCAAACTGTTTAAAGCTAGATAATTAGTTGAGGTAAAGCAATGAAACTCTGCTGAAATGAATGGAGTTAACCTTATAAATACAAGCTACAAAGGCATTATTCAAACAATCTACTTTAAATCTGTGGTATGTCTTCATCTGAAGAGATAAGAGGTCCCAAGTATCTCTGTTCCTCCTTTCATTCTGCTGTCCCTTTTTGCCCCTCCATCTTTCCTTCTGCATGAATTATTATACAGAGGTACTTAATGCCAGTCAACACTGCTTTATGTAGAACAGATTTGGTTCAACAATCTCATTATAGTTTTTGAGAAAATAGGTTTAATGAGTAAAGATAACTAGCAGAAGAAAATATATTCTATATTGACTTACTGCAAGATGTAAACAAATCATGCTGGACTGTGTGAATAAAAAAAAATGTAAAGTTAGTTAATCATGTAATTAACTGACAAGCTTCCAAAAACAGTCGCTAATAAGCCTCATTACTGCATAGCGGTTTTATTAGTGAGAATTTTGCTCAATATGGAGGTTCACATTTCAAAAAGATTTTAGAGAGTACAAAGGAAAAATATCCCAAAATATCAAGAGGGAAATGCCTTTTTAGTAAGAGAATATTGACTTAGAAAATTAAGATATTTTAACAGGTCAGTAATTTAAAGTTTTCAAAATGAGCAGCTGAGGAATGGCAGAAAGAAAACAGAAGATTTTAATTTTCTCCTTAACAGAGAAAGACCTCAGAAAAAGTGGCATTCCTCAGGGATCAGTACTGGGACTGATGTTATTTAACATCTTTGTTAGCAACATGGACAGTGGGATTGAGTGCACCCTCAGCAGTTTGCAGACAGCACCAAGCTCTGTGGTGCAGTCGATGTGCTACAGGGAAGGGATGCCATCCAGAGGAACCTGGGCAGGCTTGAGAGGTGAGCCTGTGCCAACATCCTGAAGTTCAACAAAGCCAAGTGCAAGGTCCTGCACATGGGGTGAGGCAATCCCAAGCACAAATACAGGCTGGGCGGAGAGTGGATTCAGAGCAGCCCTGAGAAGAAGGATTTGGAGGTGTTGGTAAATGAAAAACTGAACGTGAGCCGGCAGTGTGCGCTTGCAGCCCAGAAGGCCAACTGGATCCTGGGCTGCGTCAAAAGAAATGTGGCCAATAAGTTGAGGGAGGTGATTCTGCCCCTCTACTCGGCCCTCATGAGACCCCACTTAGAGTACTGTGTCCAGGTCTGGGGTCCCCAATGCAAGAAGGACATTGAGCTGTTGGAGAGGGTCCAGAGGAGGGCCACAAAGATGGTCAGGGGGCTGGAACACCTTCCATATGAGGACAGGCTGAGAGAGTTGGGGTTGTTCATCCTGGAGAAGAGAAGGCTCTGGGGGGACCTTATAGTAGCCTTCCAGTACCTGAAGGGAGCCTACAGGAGAGAAGGGGAGAGACTTTTTAAAAGGGCATGCAGTGACAGGGCAAGGGGTAACGGATTTAAACTGGAAGAGGGCAGATTTAGACTAGATATTAGAAAGAAATTTTTTACTGTGAGGGTGGTGAGATACTGGAACAGGTTTGCACAGGGAAGTTGTGGATCCCCCATCCCTGGAGGTGTTCAAGGCCAGGCTGGATAAGGGTTTGATCAACCTGCTCTAGCAGGAGATGTCCCTGCCCATAGCAGGGGTGTTGGATCTCTATGATCTCTAAGGTCCTTTCCAACCCAAACCATTCTGTGATTCTATAAAAACAGCAGCTATAGCACAGGCTGAGATGAGTTGGAACAGGATCTGTATTTTGAGATTGCATCAATAAGGATGCCTGAGCACTGGTGCAGGGACATACACTAATGAAAACACCAAATGATCATAGGATCTAAATCTCAAGAGGACTTGACTTTCTGGGCCTCTGTGCTCATGTGCTCTTCAGAGTTGATTGCCACCCAGAAAATAGACTCAGTGTGGGTAATTGCCAGAAGAGAACATGAAGCAAAATGGAAAGCATATTTACACATTATTTAGTCCATGATGCAATCATGTCCTCATTGCAGTGCACATCTCTTTCCCATTCCTTTCTCATTCTATCTGAAAAACAGTGGTAAAATGAAAAAATAAAGAGACGCTGTTAAGAAAATAACAGAAAAAATGTCTTTCACATGGAGAATGATTAAAGAAGCTAGTGAAGTGTTTAGAATTTTCCAATTTAGAAAAGATAAAAAGGGAGAAGTAGGGGGATGACAAAGTTTTGTGTAGCATAGGAAAGGGAAGGACATCATAGAATCATAGAATGGTTAGGGCTGGAAAAGACCTTAGAGATCACCGAGTTCCAACACCCCTGCCATAGGCAGGTACACCTTCCACTAAGCCAGGTTGCTCTAAACCTCATCCAGCCCAGCCTTCAACACCTCCAGGGATGGGGCATCCACAACTTCTCTGGGCAACCTGTTCCAGTGTCTAACCACCCTCACAGTGAAGAATTTCTTCCTGATAGCTAAGGCAAATCTATCCTCTTTCAGCTTAAAAACATTACCCCTTGTCCTATCGCTACACTCCCTGATAAAGTGTGCCTCCCCTTCTCTCCTGTAGGCCCCTCTCCCTTGAGCCTTCTCTTCTCCAGGCTGAACAACCCCAACTCTCTCAGCCTGCCCTAATAGTGGAGGTGCTCTGCTCCTCTGGGCATCTTCATGGCTCTCCTCTGGACTCGCTCCAACAGGTACATGGTTTTTTTTTTTGTTGGGTCCCCACAGCTGAACACGGTATTCCAAGTGGAGTCTCACAAGAGCAGAGTAGAGAGACAGAATCACCTCCTTTGACCTGCTGCTAATGCTTCTTTTGATTCAGCTGAGGACACAGTTGGCTTTTTTGGCTGCAAGAGCACATTGCCAGGTCATGTTGGGCTTCTCATCAGCCAACACCCCCGAGTCCTTCTCCTCAGGGCTGCTCTCAAGGCATTCTCTGCCCAGTCTGTATCTGTGCTTGGGATTGCCTCAACTCACGTGCACGACATTGCACTTGAATTGTTAAATTTCATGAGGGTTGCATTGGCCCACCTCTCAAGCCTATCAAGGTCCATCTGGATGGCATCCCTTCCCCCAGCATGTCAACCGCACCACTCAGCGTTGTGTCATCAGCAAATGTGCTGAGGGTGCACTCAATCCCACTGTCCATGTTACTAACGGAGACATTAAACAACATCGGTCCCAATACCAAACCCTGCGGAATACCACTTGTCATCAGCCTCCACTTGGACATTGAGCCATTGACCACAACTCTTTAAGTGTGAACATCCAGACAAATCCTTATCCAGCAACTGGTCTTTCTGTCAAATCCATGTCTCTCCAATTCAGAGCCCAAGATGTCATGTGGGAAAGCGTCAAAGGCTTTGCACAAGTCCAGGTAGGTGATGTCAGTTGCACTTCCCTTATCCAGCTCTGTGGTCCCGTCCTCGAAGGCTACAAAATTCATCCGGCACGATTTGCCCTTGGTGAAGCCGTGTTGGTTATCATCAATCACCTCCTTGTTTTCCATGTGCTTGAGCATAATTTCCAGGAGGATTTACTCCATGATCTTGCCAGGCACAGAAGTGAAACTAACCGGCCTCTACTGCCCCGGGTCTTCTTTATTTCCTTTTTTAAATATAGGGGTTATGTTTCCCCTTTTCCAGTCTGCAGGAATTTCACAAAACTGCCACGACTTCTCAACTATGATGTGTAGTGGTTTGGCAACTTCATCTGCCAGTTCACTCCGGACCTGTGGATGGATCTCATCAGGTCCCATGGACTTGTGCACCTTCAGGTTCTTTAGATGGTCTCGAACCTGATCTTCTCCTACAGCTGACAGTTCTTCCTTCTCCCGGTCGCTGCCTTTTCCTTCTGCAACTTGGGCAGTGTGGCTTGAGCTCTTGCCAGTGAAGACTGAGGTAAAGAAGTCGTTATGTAACTCAGCCTTCTCAATATCCTGAATAGCCAGGTCTCCCACTTTCTTCCGGAGGGGGCTCACATTTTCCCTAGTCTTCCTTTTGTCCCTGACATACCTATAGAAGTTCTTCTTGTTACCCTTAACGTCCTTGGCCAGATTGACCTAGAAGTTAGAAAATCAGCTAAAGCTATAAAATAACAAGTTCAGAGTGAACACAAGGATGTATTTCTTTACACCATTATTAGATCTAAGTGATGTATTTCCTTACCAACAGACATTTCAGATGCTAAAAAATAACCTGGGTGTAGAAAATACGATGAGGGAAATTCATGTTGAAAAAAATTCAAGGGTTGTTATATAAAAGGATAGGATGTATCTGGATCAGGAAGCACCTGAAATCTTCCCAGAATGGCAAGATTCTGGAGAAATAACACTATAGTTCTTCCGTGTTCTTATGTTTTTCCAAGCTGCCATAGTTAGAGAAGATAATGGGCTAGAAAGATATTATGGTTGATGTTGTGACCTCTCTCTTTGTCTTCGTGATTTGATTCCTTACAGCAGAAGTGTTTTATTTAAATTATGAGCTTTAGCATTCAAATCAGGAGCAAAAATGTAAACCCCATGGTTCACCTTTTACAGCAACTCCTACTCTGTCATCAAGTCTTTTGATCATAATCCTATTTACATTTTGCATATTTGAGACAGTAATTCCATTATGATCAGAGCTTCAAAAAGGAATTTATCTCACAAATTATAGGAATCACTATGTAATCTCTGTAGTCATAGGAGCAATAATTCATTTTTTTTTTCAGAGACTTTAAATGAAGTAGTGTTTTTCCTGATGTTTATTTAATATCATGAAGTTCTGTAAACAAAATTTCTCTCATGTCAGTAGCTAAGGATAATATATTTTAAATCAAACTGTCTTTCCTTTCCTCTTAAAGATAACCCTTCATGGTTTTGTTTTTTCTACAAGGTCTCATTTTGTTACAGGAATGTATGAAATAAACTACTATGATTACAGCATTTTATATCTAGAAATCCCAGTACAATTTATTTTATGTATTAATAAAGTCTCTTGACATTCTAGTGTGATGGGAGGCACTGTTTTTGCTCAGAGGAGTCAGAAGCAAAATGAAAAAGAGAAAGATCATGTTAACTCACTTGGGAACAAAAAGAAATTGTCAATACAAGGCAGCGAATCTGTTTCAGCTAAAGAAATAGATAAGATAGAATGGAGCACTGCAAGGAAAGGAAGATGGGCAAATTCAAGTACTATATACAAAGAAATTTATATTTCTTATGAGAAATTCAGCAGTAGAATATTAAACACAAATAAAGATTTCTGGTTTTGGGTAGGGTCCTAAGAATGTTCTCTCAGAATTGCAATTGAAATATGAGCTCTATGACATTATTTCTTATTGTAGCCTCAATTTTTCATTTTTAAATAATTCTGATTGCCATCATTTTGTACCAAGTTTACCCTCATGATATTAAGAGATTCTGTAGACTGGGAGAAATTGAGCAGTATATAGAATCATAGAATCATAGAATGGTTAGGGCTGGAAAAAACCTTAGAGATCATATAGTTCCAACCCCCCTGCTAACAGCAGGGACACCTCCCACTAGACCAGGTTTCTCAAAGCCTCATCCAGCCTGGCCTTGAACACCTCCAGGGATGGGGCATCCACAACTTCCTTGTGCAAGCTGTTCCAGTGTCTCACATATGTATGTGTATATATATATATATATATATTTAGTTTGGAATATGGAACAAAAAATTTATGTCAATAAAGTCTTCCCTTTGACTTCTATGAACGTTGGTTTACTCCCATACTACTCAAACTCATTAACTGCATTGTTACATTTTCTGAAAAATTTTACATTACGGTATGGATGTATTATTGGTAGCAATAGGCAGACTACGGAAGGAAATCTATAGATCTCGAAGAGTTTCAAAGAACTTTTCAAACTGTTCTTCATCAGAATTTATGTATCTGATTGTCTCTTTGGATTTTGCGAAAACATCCCTGTTAACAGCACATTAGGAAAAAAATTGCACATCTAATGACACATGTATGTGGTATTTTGGCCACATTAAGTTTTTTCGTATGTATCTCGCTCAGTCTTGTTACTTGATGTATGAAACAATACATAAATTGCTTTGACATAGTTTATAGTGGGACAAGTTCAGAAGACAACTGCTCTATTGTATACCTCAGATCTTATTTGCACGCTAATTTATATTGCAGGCTATTCTAATAACTTTCTAAGTGCTGATAGATGGTGTTGGTTTTTTGTTTTTTTTTTTTTTTTTTCACAAACTAAAAAATATACAAACAAAAACTGCAAAATTTGAGGCACCTAAATTTGAGTACTTATTTCCTGTTTGGATTTCTCCCTTCGAATAGTGCATCCAAACCCCATATAGGTCTTTTACTTTTGTAAACAGAAGTGCCACTTAAAATACTTAGGAGAATCCTAGACATCTATGTCTCTGTGGAATATGACGGTCCACATTCTTTGGGATCAGCTGGAAGACAAGTGAGTTTCCGTAGGATGCTTCCAATGATGCTAGATATTCACACATGTGCAGCTGAAATGTTTCCAAAGTTTTCAAGTGTTCCTGTTACATGCTAAAAAATATGACCCAGAGAGGTGCCTAAAAACTGGGCTAACATTTCTTATGACTATTTTATGATTTCGTGATTTTTGTAGCTTTCAAAAGGTTATTCTTTTTGTGTCAAATAAGGGCATTCTGAATATACACATTTTTCTTTTGTTTAGAGGTGCAGCGTAGAGTCAGAAGTATGTCTCCTCTTGAGTCTTTCAAAAATCAATAATGTAGTTCTATGGGAGGTACGTAAATCTCAATTCTCTTACTCTTATGGGCCTCCATCTGAATTTTTACTATCCAGCTAGAGTATTTACTAGAATATTAGAAGAGGTATGGCATGATGGAAAGTTGTTTATCAAGTCTCTTTATATTGCTAGACTTTGCAAGACTGAAGGAATAATTGATTTGGAAGGGGTAGTTTCTGAAAAATCAACACAGGCGAATAAGGTAAGCTTCAGCCAGAAGGGTTGTTTTTGCCAATTTCTGTTCACAAAATGAAATTAAAAAAGGAATAAAAATTATTTCCAGTAAAGACCGTCATGCACTTGTAGAAGTTGGCCTAGTTTGCAGCCTAGTTTCCACATTAGCATGAATTTGGACCAAAATAATTAAATACAATTGAAGGTCAGGATTTACTAGCATAAACCCAATTAGGAACTAAATTTCTAGGACAAAACCAGTTGTTTTTCACTGTGAACAGAGGCACAGATGCAGGTAATGTAATTAATATAATTAATGTAACTGTTGTAAAGTGTCCACACTGATCATAGAGATGCTCTGCTAGGACTTGTCTTGTTTTGCCTTCAGTGCAGCTGATGGAAATTTTACTGTTGGTTGCAGTGAGATTACAACTGAGATAAACTGCATGAGTCTGTAGACATCATTTACAACCAAGAATAACTATAAACCTTAAGAAAAGATAGCAATTGTTTCCTCCATTAAAAAGTCCCAATACATTTTGTTATTACTGCAGTACGGCAATATTGCTATCACTATTACCAAGAAGGATAACTACACTAAAAAAGTCCTGTAGAGTACTTGCAGCAGAAACAGTTACACTAAGCCAGTGAGCTTTAGCGATCATAACTCAGGTGGACTGAAACTCCATGAGATGTGAATCCTACAAAAACAGTAGAGATCTCAGCATGTTTTCAGTATTTGTCATACTTAACTTAATGTTTTGTGTTTTTCAAAGCTGTTCTTCATTGGCCTCTCTTCTCAGCAAAATTGCTATGAGTTTAACCATTTATACACTTAAATTTCCACTTAAGTTTCTGACTTTGGAATTTGAAACCTTGTTTAGGAAGATTTTTAGATCTTTTTGAAAATCTTCATAATATTTTGACAAAAGATTTTTCCTGAATAAACTTCTATTCAGAAAATAGCAAAATATCCAAAAAGAAGAAAGAGGCAGAACAGGAAAGGAGCTAACTGTTTTTTTTTTTTTTTCTAATTTAAGTAAAAATGGAATGGATAGATATAGAGGACTTTTATGATTCCATAATGGCTAAGATGTGTTACAGTTTTGCTCATAAATCAAAGGGTTGAAAGCTGCAAAAGTTTCACTATCGAAGAGAGCCGGTCAGGGCCAGGAAAATGTCAGCCTTCCTTTAAAGGTTCAACAATATCCTTCTGCTTCTCATCTCTCATGCAGGCATTATACTAGTCAGTCAAATCCCTGGGATGTCTAGGATACTGACTCTTGTGCAGCATCAAAAATTCTGGGTCAACTGTGAATAAATGTAACAAAAAAAAGAGAAGTAAAAAAGGTCTAAAAAAAAAGTGTAAAATCTATAGTTGGAGAAGTATCATGCAGGTTTCTTTGGTGTCACAAGAATACCCCCCACAGAATAACAGCAAATGTGTTCACTTTAAGGAGAATGACCCATCTTAGTAATATGGGGTCAAAGATCAATACATTATTCACAGATAACATCAGCCAAATAATAAAAAGAAAAAAAAAAATTTGTGTAATGAAACCTTGCCATTGTTATTACCGAATGAGTAGAAACTTACAAATGAAGAATAAAAAAACAATTCTGCTAAAATTTCTCATTAATCAGAATAAACCTTTACCTTGTCTTAATATTCAAGATTCCATCCAATTTTGCTAGATTCCTATTGTCTTAAGACGGAACTTAAAAGCACAGTAACTTTTCTTAAACGTAAATTTTGGCTACAAAATTAAAATTGAGTAAGAATACATTATCTTCAGTGGACCCTGAGAATGCTTCTTGTGTTTAAAAAGAAATAGTTCTGCCATTTGTTTTAGATCAAATCCAGGACAGATTTTACAGAGCTGGTTTAAAGCAGTGTTGTGGGTTAAGCACAGACTGCTTA
>NW_010128084.1:0-13201 GCF_000699245.1 Pterocles gutturalis
CCACAGCCCAGCAGAAATGGGTCCTTGGTACCTTAAATAAAAATTTACCAAGCCGGCAAGGCAAACAGTGCTTTAAGGCAGCAGCGGTGGAAAACGCACCAATAGCTCCACGGTGAGGCTTCCTCCTCCCTCGGGAGCTGCTAAAATTTCCAAAAAAAAAAAAAAAAAAGAGCCAGGCATTTCTGGAATCGGTCACTCTGATATTTGGGGTTTGGTTTCCTAACATTCTATGAGGGTGGCTAGAGGTGATCGTGAATGGAAGGAAAAAAGGAGCAAAAAAAAAAATCAGATTATTTCCCTATTGACACAAAAATTAGCAGCCTTTTTTTCCTCCTGTCATCTCCTCCTGCATGTGAAATGCACGCTCTGATAAACGCCACAAAGTGAGGAATTCTCTGCTGGGTTTCTTTACCCAAACACCCACTCTCCCATCTACCCGTTCATCACCGGACACGAGGTCACACCTCTGCGGGATCCAACAGGAACGGCTCTGCTCCTGGCACTGTTTGAGAGAAGTTGCATAAGCGGTATGCTGTTACGTAAGAGGAATTGCAGGCTGCTGCGGCATTGGGGGCAGTTTTGGAAAGCTCTCCCACTAATTCTCTCACATCTGCCCAACACAATGGTATCATTGTTCCCTCCCAGCAGCTCTGCCACCCCACACTGCCAGCCTGTGGCACAGCATGCTCTGATTTTCCCCCAGTACATTCCCATCCATCAGCTGGTACGTACTTTCCTGGTGCGCCATTTTTTCCTACTCACAATTTACATCAGAAGGATTTTAGGGCAGAATGTTCCAAGTAAAAAGTCTTTAGTAATCACAATACTTCCAGTGCTTGCTCTAGTGATAAACCTGTTTTCCTTCTCCTGTGAGCTTCACCCTTCTTTACTACGTCCCATTATATTAGATATTTCCAGCTGCCAAAAGAAATTCCAGTGTACACCAATGGGAATTCTTCCTCTACTTCTGCAGCACATACTACAGCATTTCCTTGATAAGGAAAGAGATCGGCTCACAAATCTTGAACATGGAGGACTCAGTGTCAGCGTTATCACTATGATACTCTAATGCCTTTTTAATGTGAAATACATCTCCACAGTGAGACAACTCTCTCTGCCAGCACTCATGCAGCTGCCAGAGTGTACAACACCCACCCCCTGGGACCATGGTGATAGGAACATCTAGTATCAAAAATATCACTATGGAAAAACATCATGGGTATTCAGGAGAGGATGCCCTGCTTCTCAGATACTGCCATTAAATCCTTGTCTCCTTTTCAAATCATTGGACTTCCCAGCTGAGATCCTGCATTTGCATCTCTCCCCAAGTGCTCTCCCAAATCATGTGTGCAAGGGAAGCCTGGTCTGAAAAAGCCACCAGCTCATCCTGACAACAAACACTGGCCTTGCTGCATCACTGTACCCTTGTCACAACAGCAGCAAGACAAAAGAGCAAAGTATGGAGACATTGTCATTGATGTGCAAGGCACAGACCACAAACACATCAGCATCCATCCTATTTCCTTAGGTCCTGAAGACCTCTGTCACTTTTCCCCACACTTCGTCCTTCCAATGTTGCATTCAATCCAACAGCCATCTCCTTTGCATGGCTTCCATCCCATTGCTCCAAGAAGAGCATCTCAAGGGCTTCGTCTTCCTTCTTTTTCCCAGGATGGTTTTTTCATTAGCCAAAACAACCCAGAATCGCCTCACCTTCCCTCTGATAACAGCAGACTGGCTTAGCCAAGCTAGTAAGAGGTGCAATCCTTCCTCTCTGCTGCAAAAATAGACCCTTCCACTATTTCCCAAATCATTCCATGCTTCAATATTTTTCACTTTTGGGTAGGGGAAGTGAAAAAAAATCAAAAACCCAACACACCTGTTTCTCAAGGCTTTCTGCTCTTCCTTTTACCTCACCCATGCTATGTACCCAAAGTAGATAATGTCATCCCTTTTATAACAAAAAAAGTTCAGAACCATCAGATCAGTCTGTTCTCTTACAGACCTGCAGTCTAGAGTGAAATCCTTTCCAAGGCATGATGCAACTTTTGTAAATGTGTTGTGTTGGTGTCAAGAGGAGGAAGATGCGTAACCACAGGGGGATCAGTTCTTACACGTGAAAAAATTCACACAGCTGTCTTGCATAAGGAGCCAATTGAATGTTCTGGTACATTAAATACTCAGATCATCCAGAGAGAGATCAGATATAATAGTCGAGATCTAATTTTAGGGCAAGCTCTGTAACCTTTAATGAATCCCATGATGCTGTTTTTACTTGACCTTAACAAACAATCAAATAATTTGCTCTTCTTTGAATAAGAAGGACAAAAGAGATTTCCTCAAAAACATTCTATTAATTTCGCATCAGATCATATAAATCACAATCAAGAACAGCCAAGGTGAAGCTTTTTGTTTTGTTCATTTTTAGATTCATATTCCCTGGCTTTCATGTTATTTGCAGATCAATGGAAAAAAGAGCAGGTCAGGAGTCAATAGCAGTTATGCCAATCAGTGGTGCTCGAGAGACCGAATTCTTTCATCTGAATCTTCCCCACCTCCTCCCAAGTCTAGGAAGCTCACAGGGAGGAAAAAAAAACCAAAACAATTGCACCAGATGTGTACACACACAGAAAAATTCTTTCTGTGGAGGGAAGACAGAAACCTTCCCCATTGACTGGTTCCCTCTGAACTGCATTTGCCTATTTGAGCAGGTTGGCCTCACCTGGGAGAGGTGGGCACCGCAGCTCCCTAACAGTAAGGCCAGGTGATATTTCTTGGGATTCAGCCACATATTTTTTGTTTAGAGCCATTTGGAAAAGCTAAATTTGTTTGTTGTTTGCAAGTGTTCGTTTAACAGTTTGCACAAATATTCAAGACAGATTCACACACTTCACGCTTGGCTTTTTGCTTCGTTTCCTGCCATGTGTTTAACTCTCCTGTAACTGTTCCCTCGTGCTGGCAACAAAATACTGCAGTTGATCGACTGGAACAAGCTCCAAGAGAATGGAACAACAACAACAACAACAACAGAAAAACCCCCTCCATGGAATTTTCAGAGTCATGCTTTGTGTCCAAATTCACAAAACCTTTAGAATTTTGAAACATTTTTATAGCAGCCAAACAGTAGAAACTCAGAAGTAATGAATAAAGCATTCCTGGAGGTAAAAGTTATTTTTAAATTTTAATTGAAAATCATTAAGAAAAAAAGGAAATTTTTCTATTAGCTTAGGAATTCTCAGGTAATTAACATTGAGTAATATTCTCCAATGTACCTGCTTTCTGCCTTTCTCTCCTGTAGCAAAGCCGTCACATAAATAAGCACAACACTATTGCTATGCCGAGGTGCAAACCCTTCCAAGCAGCATCCAGCCAGTGCCCAATGCTCCTGAAACATGTCTCGAGCTGCCCAAATGCGAACAAACAACCCAAGGCACCCAAGTGATTCCTCAGCTTTCGTTCTCAAAGACCAGTTCCTGGTGTTTGTGCAGAACTGTGATGGGAAAGAGCTCGTCTAGGTCAGTCCCACGGGATCATCCATCACAGTGCAAAGAGGCTTCGCCAAATGCATTCCCTGAGAATTTAATTTAGAAAGAGGTGGGGGAGCGCAGAGTCGTTAAGGGATAACTCTCAGAAAACAGACCCAACGCTTTCACATTTTTAAGTGAAAGTTTTTTGTATGTCTCCTTTCCAATATCTACTTTTTATTTTTTAAATCTCATACATGGAAAAATGGAAATAATGATTTTTGTCAAGTGTTGAAATCAACAGAAGTCTCCCTTTAAACAAGTATCTCTTTCATGGATAACTTCTGAATTCATGGCACTGTGTGAGGGTTATTTTGCTAATAGGATAGAAATCAAATGCTGAAATCTCCACAAAATGCATTTGCCATTTCCTGCATGGTCCTTTATGTGACTGTGTACAGAAGTGCCCACTAAAACACTCTGAAGTTTCCTACACTTCAAAAAAGGGAAGAATGACAATATGTTCTCATCCAAGCCAGAACCTCCGAGCCGTAAGCCAGCGGTTCCGTTAGCACGGGAACCATGGACTCTAACGAATCATCATCTCATCCGAGTTTGTAAATTGACAGAACAAGGCTGCAGAACAAGCTCAGCCCATATTAGACATCAGAAAACAGATCTAATAAAGAATTCTCAGAGGAGGAGTGAATCCATGAGTGCCTATTTATAAACACGAGCTCTAATTACACCTTCCTCAGACGCAAGCCATTCACAGCACCACTTCCCTGGATTCCCTCCTGTCTGAGCAGACTTGGCTTGTGCTGCGTCCCCTACCACCATGGACAGACAGATGCCACAGGAGCAGGGACACACACTGAAACCATGGGCCAGGAGGCGTTGCCATCCCTCTTCCATCATCCCAGCTGGGAGACTCAGCAGTGCAGGGGAAAAAAAAAAAAGATGGAACAATTTCTAAAGATCTAAACAACATCTACAGAGACATCAGGAAGAGTGGTTCTGACCCAGCACCTCATAAATCAGCTTTCTGAACCCAAAAGCAGCAGGGAAATGCTGCCCTTATGCACAATATCCCTTCTGAAGTCCAGACCCTTCAGCTCGACAGAAGGTCCCGTGTGTCCTCAGGTCCTTGGTTGGCCCAACCACCCCTTGTGGGCTGCAATGGCACCCAGCACCGGGCTAGCAACAAAACTGCCGTCGTATGTGGGTGAATGAAAACATTTTCTTCACCATATGCAATCCTATGGAAATAATTGCCAAATGACAGCAGCTCGCTAATATCGATGCCAAATACATAGATAATACTGTCAGCGTGCCATCAGCCTACATTTTCCTATTTTAAGACATACAAGCCAGTGCAGTTTGAAAACATCCACAAGCAGCTTCAGAACCAAGAACTCTGCAAAGACACCAATTCCCTGCGCGCCAGGAAGGGGTCAGGGTTTTTCACTGTTCAGGATTCCCTGATGCACCAAGGTAAGGAACAGAGTTTGTTATGCAAAGAAATAGTTTTACATAAATTCCAGAAAAAAAAAAAGCAAGTAACAAGACATCCTGCTTTACTGGAAATAATGTCTTCTTGTGGCTGCTGTGAGCAAATCTCCTCCTCGTTGGGTTTGGGAGTGGGGCGGAGGAAGGAAATCTGGAGTTTGTGGTGCAGCAATCTGCATCTCTCCCTGCTGGAGACAGGTCAAGACACTTGAGTAGCGTGGAGCAGTGCTTGCAAACAAAACGCTTTTTTGTGTTAAGGAAGCACACAAACATTTTTTCAAGTATTCTTGCTGCAAATCTAAGACCATTTTATGAGCCTAAGGATGATCTATGCACTGTATTTCGAACTTATAAAACCAACCATAGCAGTTCCTTTGGTATTTTTCAGGCTGGAGATGTGCAGAATAGACATGACCTAAACTGTCAGATTTTAAATCACTTTTCCTAAGCCAGACATTTGTATTTTACAATGCCTTGTATGGGGATCCCTCACTATTACAAGACAGGATGCGCTACGTGTCAAAACTTAACGAGTGTGGACAGCCTGTGAATCTGCACTCAGCAGCACACATCATTCTTTTGGATTTCGTTTATTCATCAGGGAGCATTTTGTCTAAATAACCCCTGACACCTCACGCAAACATTTCGACCTCGGGAGAGGAGCGCCGCACGCTCGCGTGCCTGGCGGGATGGAAGGACAGGGACCGTGTAGGCAAAGCGGGAGGGATGGGAAGGGTCAGGACACTCTCCTTTTCTCACCTGATGGCCAACACCCCTGTCGGGGGCCTGATGGGAGGGCAAAACCCCCCCTCCAGCATCACAGCCACCAACCTTGCCCTTCACACAATAAGGGGACCCCACCCCCTATTTTGTGACCAAGAAAAAAAAGAAAAAATAAAAAGGTTTGTCCCAATGTATGACACACACACTTTCCTTTGGGACAGTCATCTCTAATGTAATATTATGGAATGTCTTGTTTGTTCTTTCTGAAACACACTAAAGATTACCCACCAGTTGTCTGGAAATAGGAGAATTTGTAACCTTCAAACTGCTCATTGGTCTTTAATTCTTTAGGCTCAAACCAAATTCTTCCAACCTATACTTGTGCCCCACCAATCATTCTTGGGGTCCCTTGGGTACATCCTATTCTGCCACCGAGGGCACTGCAAGCCCCCAGCCTCGCACCACTGGACCCAGCTGCAGCTCCAGCCCTGCTCTGAGCAGCAGGTCGGATGAGGTACCCTGGAAAGTTTTCTCCAAGTCACCATCGTTCTGTGTTTCAAGATTTCAGACAAGTACCAACGCAAGCCAGACCCTGAGGGTGCATCACACCATGTCCACAGCGACCACCAGTAACTGCGCTGAGAAGGATTTTCTGACCCACCATCCACCCATTCCGGAGTGCCCTTGTCTGCCTGGCTTGTGTTACAGCTTTCTCTACAACAATGTTTTGCAGGAAAATACCAGGCTCCCTAAAATCGACTAGATTCCATAACGCTCTTCCCATAGCGCTCTTCCCCCATTCACAGGGTCTGCTATCCTGGAGCAAAAGGAGAAGCAATACAATATGAAATGGGTTTTTAAAGGGCAGAGGGGAAGATTTATTTTTTGCATGGAGCACAGCAGGCAGAGGATATGAAGACCACTGATCACAGGATATCAGATAAACCAACCCGGTAAATGGATTAATGTGCTGACATCATCTTTTCCCACTCTGTTCTCTATTTGATTTACATGTATAATTTAGCGTACTCATTTAATCTTGTTAATAAAATATCAGATTGGAACTCTGTGCGGACCGCTTGTTTTCTCCCCAGGTATTAAGATGAAAAACCCAAGGAACCTCCAGATAGTGACTTTGTAAATCTCTGCGCCATGGCACAAAGCAATGCCTTATAGCACTTCCATCATTGGTGCTTGAATCACAGCGCGGCTGGAGTCCATAGGAAACAATATTTGCATATCAGTGGTTTCCTTGGACTAACAACGGGGGTTTCAGGCTCTGCAAGGAGTGGCTGTGGTGGATGTAAGCCAGCCATCAGAAAGGTTGATCACTTTCCTGACAAATCAATCTCTGCTTCTCACAGGATTGTTAAGAGAAAAAGCACCTGCACCATGTGGATTCACTGACATGAATAGTTATGATATTATTAGGAAAAACACATGAATAAAAAAATGAAAAAGTCAACTTTGGCCACACTTATGGTCAAGAAGGGAAATGGAATTCCACGGTCACATTATCAGAGGCCAATTATCCTTCTGATTATTAAAGAATTAGTTTGAGATGAACAGAGCTACAATCTAACCACTATGAACCATGATTTCTCTCTCCAATCTCGAGCAAGCAGTACAGCTCATACTTTGAATATTCACACTGTCCCCAGTGTGTCATTTCAAAAAGCCACTGTCTGTCAAATACATTGAGAGAACCACGAGAAATGAACCAATACCTGCTAGGATGTGGTAGACTTACAACATAAACCTAATTCATCAAAAAAGTGTACCTTGCCAGTGCCCGGGCTGCTTATTTCCCATGCATAACTTATCTCATGCTTACACATGTAAATATGTGTTTCATGCAGAGAGATTCAGAAGATAGTCTTAAATTTTGTTCCAGTGTGACATGGAGACTGCTACCAAAGGCAGCACAGATAAAGCAATCTGTTTGAAAGGCTGCATTCTGAAGAGACATTTTTCGACGTCAGTTAAAAATGAAGTTTTAAGTATTCCAAAAAAACCTCAAAGATCACCTTTACAACACCTGCCAGCGGAACAGACTCGCTTGCATATTTTAAAATGGTGAATCTAAATTTGAAACCAGAGGAACTTGAACAGACTGAGTCAGGTATTATTGTCCTAAAATGAACATCTGTTGCCTTACCCAGAATTTTTTAAATTACTGCTTTTTCAAACTGAAATATCAATAAAATGCCTGACCATAGCACTGCACAATGTTTCACATCAAGCATAACCTGTTCAAGCTTTAGCATATTTTTTCTGTCCTGCTTTTTTTTAAGAAAGTGAGGCTCATGTAAGCAGATATGTTTGCATTTGTGTGCCTATCCACCGTGAACAACTCTCAAACTGGCTGACTGATTTCAATCAGATTTGACACAAAGACAGAGGTCTAAATGAAAATATGTTCCTACCAACATTATGAAATTAAGTAACCAGAGACACTCTATTAGTGCTCCATTTGAGGGGGAAAATGCAACATGAGCTTAGCCTGCATGAGACACCAAGAATTCAGTCTTGAAATGCAAAGTCACGGGAAGCTGGGCTTGCCTACAAAGAAATCAAATCTTGACCTATAAATAAATAAAACCTTATGTCTGAGAATCTAAGAGGTCCCTAGGTAGGTGACTCATATAGGAAACTTAAAAAATTTTCAGAATTTTTCTGGGGCATCTTTGCTGCTGCCATTATTCCTGGTGTGCCTTGCACTAAGGGATCACGATACCATCAGAAATCTTTCCCGTACAGGTGCTGGTAAGCAATGATCGACTCTTCACCTTTAAGCTTGTAATTGTAAAGGGATGTTTTTCAGACCTTAAGAAAAATGATGATAAAGAAAGGCTTAAGTCTTTCAATTTTTTTTTTATATCCCTTTTAAAGTATAAAACCCCACAACATGGCACAGCAATCGGTACGACAGCAGCAGGCTCAGCTCAACACAGCTGCCGTACCTCTCGGTGCTTCCTATTTCCCACCTCTACATTCAAAGGATGGATGTCTTCAGGTACAAAACCAGCAGCATTTTTTTTCTTAGATTTAGGAACTTAAATTAGAACGGATACTCAAAATTCAGCATTCACTTAAGCTGTTTAGCTCTAAGAAAGTATTACGGGCTCTCACGGTTAGTGTTTTTGGAAAGCATCACAACAGAAGGATGAACTCACAGTGCAAACAGTAAAACGTTAATTATAGGTGAACTAAGTCTAGTTAAGACTAAATCACAGACAATGCTGACAATGATAAACTTAAGCAGTAACAATTTTTTGGCGTATAGGCAGAGGTGTTCTACTTGTGTGTGTGTGCAAGGTTGAAATGTTTGAGTCTGATGGAGCAACAAGAACCGAACCATTGTAAATGATGTGAAACTTATTTGAAGTAAATGGGGGCCATAACTTCAATACTTAATGGAAATCCTAGAGCTGATTGTGGCTCATGTGTACACAGAAAGGCAGAAGAATGAGCAGCTACAACGAACACCAGCAGCATTTGACCCCTTCCAGGAAACAAACCACAGAAGATTTATGAAAAATGGTTTTGCCCAGAGCAAAAAATGGGAATCAACGTTCAAATTCTCATCATTTGTTAGTAATTAGTCATAGTGGTTTGAAATAACACCTCTGGTACAGCAGTAATGATGTGTTGCTCAGACACGATTCCCAGTGGTTACGAGGCACCAGACGTACAGGAATCCTGATGCGTTGGCATGAATGCTGAAGTGTTTGCTAGTGATGTAGTGGTGGTGAAGAGACAAAGAAAACAAGAAACAAAGAAATACTAAACACAATTTCTCTGTGCTGGCATCACAGTACTCATTCCTGTTCAAAATGGCAGGTCAAGTGGAGTCAGTGCAACACCACCACAACCAGGATGGCAGCAAATTTGCAGATCTTAAGAGTGTGACCACATTAATGAAATAGCCAACTCAGCTGGTAGACAAAAGTCCTGCTCTTATGTAGAGGAAGTGTTCCATATTAATAGCCAAAACACCTAGAGGTAAATGCTCATGTGCACAGGCTGGTGGGCAGAGAGAGGATAGTAATGAGATGGGGTACAAAACGTTGGGGGACAGAGAAGAACATCTAAATAGGAACATTAGACACTAGAATAAATATATTATGCTGTCAAATCATGCTACCAAAATGATTTAACTCACTAAACCAGGAAACAAGTTTCAACAATGGAAACACTAAGAAGTCAGCTGTCCATATTGATAAAACAGAGGTTGAACCCCCCACACACACACACACAGCAACTTAAAACAGCATAAAATGCCAAAAAAAATTTCTCTTCCTGAAAAAAAAAACCAAGAATGCACAAACTGCCGTTTGTTATGAGGTCTCATAAGTGTACCAGGCTTGGATATGCTCATGGCCAAGGAATCTGGGGCTGAGGTTTCTTCCACACCTATACTTTGATTAAAATACAGACTGCCCTTTTGCAATTGCAAAAAATCCATGGAAAAGCTCATTCATTCACACTATTAAAGTGTACCAGTTGTCTGCATATTTGTTCCTTTTTTAGTTTTGAGTCAAGTTGTTCCCTCTCTTTTCGTAAAAGGAAAAAAAATAAAAAAGCGATTGTCTTAAAGGATAAATTTCATTTTTCTACAGGAGAAGCCTACATACCACACCATCACATTTCTACTCATGCGAAGAGACTGTTTCTTTCAAGAGACATATTATTCAGTAACTTCATCCTGGGCAACTACCGAGGAGCAGCACAGCCATTCCTCAGGATATATTTTCAGGGAAATCACAAGTGGTGAAGCAACTCCTCACCAAGACCAGGAGGCACAGTATAGAAGACTACGCGTTTCACTAGTCTATGGCAGGAATAATTGGGAAACTGCTGCATCAAAGCCTGCAACGGAGCTTCCAGAGAGCCACTGGCTCCAGGAGAGCCCAGAGAGGTTTGATAGGTAACGATGGTTTACACCAGACACACAACCCCAAAGGTTTTCCCACGAGTAGCACACAGATAGAAAAGCATTCCTTGAAAGTACTTGCACATTACTGAAATAATTCACTTATAAGAAATTAAAACAAGCCTCCTTACCCCAACGCCAGCCATCATGTCCATTGTCTCCCTTCAGATGGCGCAAGAAGTGGAGCAGAGGACAGCAGGGTCTCTGGAGCCAGGAACCGATCTTCCCCCCTTTGCCATAGGGTTGGATGGTTTTTGCCATCGCCCATCCCATGTAGAAGCCTTCCCAGTGCACCTTTGGCCAGCCCACCAGACAGCGGTCCCCTGGCAGCAGAGTTGGGATTCTTGTGTCACCTGCAGAGAGTGACACCACCCCACACGGCAGGGGCTGGGAAGGACCAGCTGCCTCCTCTTCCTTATCTGTGCAAGGAGGGCCCATGCACAGCAGCTTTCCATCCATTAATGAGCCATACACATTTCCTTTCCCAGGCTGTTCCTCCAAGAGCGATTTGCTTTCTAAGCAAACAGAGTAACCAAAAGCTGTTTCCAGACTAATCCTGGAGGATGCCGGTGCACCCCAGTGCGCTCTCAGCCATGCGCCGCAGCGTGCCTCAGGCTGTTGGCCGGGCAGGATGGAAGCGTTTGTCCTTCCACGCTGCACACACACACGGTGCCAGACCTGGCCAGTAACGTGACCCCGCAGATGCACCAGCTTGCTTCTGCCCAGAGCTGTTAGCCATCGATGGCCCCTCCAACAAGGGGTCGTGAGGAGCACCCTGTGTCCCCCGAGAACAGGAGTCCCTCCTTGGAGCCAGGTTCTGGAGGACATCAGCATTCTTTCCTTTGGTCCGTTGAGTCACTTCTTACATCCCCCACTACATGTTGTCCTTCGGGTTAAGCAGATGATTAAACCAGGACAGGAATATGGAAACACTTCCCAATGGAAAATACCCTGGGACACCTGGGAAAGAAAATAGAGCCTCTTAGGTGATGTGTGATACATGCAGTCCTGGGATGTCTGTATACAAACTAAATCTTTAGTGTTTGACAAAAGCAAAAAGAGCTGTATTTTAATAGAAACTGACTTGAGAAACTAATTTCAACAGAGATACAATGTCATTAATGCATTATCAGAACTTTTCCTAAACACCAGTTTCCAATGTATAGGTTTATTCCAGTTTTTAAAAAAAGCTTTTGCTGCCTGATCATGTTCTCCTCCCTGGCATACATTTACCTTTGCTTTTATTTTCACATGTACTTGAAGACAACAGCAATTCTTAAATTTCACTCAGTCATAAGTAATGTTGAGTAAAAACCATTTCACAGAAAACGTTAAACCAGATTTAAGCCACGCCAGCCGCAGGGACAGCCTTTTTCTGAAGCACATCCTTCGGCTGGTCCCAGAGGCTGTGTGACCCTGGGCACTGCAGCAGCTCTGCACCACGATGTACATCTCCGGCGAGGAACACGGTAACGTGCCCTGAGTTACTGAGACAGGCACATGGTTCATTCTCATGCTTGTGATGGCTGGAAGAAAGGTCAAACGGGGTACCAACATTTGTTTGGGGCCTCTAGAAAGACTCTGAAAGCATGGAAATCTTGACAATTTAACTGCAGTTAATTTTTTACAGATTACTTCCTTCATCAGAAGGAACGATGCCTAAAACTTCAGTGTTAGCCGCTCTGCTCCTGGGAGAAGCTAAAGCTCGTGTCACAAACATTATCCCATGTGTGACACGGGATGGATGAGGAGTGACACGCCTGCAGAGGGGACTGAGATTCAAATCAACTTTAAAACCAAACTTCAGCCCTGCAACTCCACCACAGCCATCGTTACATTTCATCCGTTAATTTTAAAGTAAGCATCACTGAAGTTTAGAGCAACTGAGCAGTTTGATCCCCCTCCGAACTGTTAAGCACACTAAGAAAATCCCAACGGCATTCAGAATGTAGGTGCTGCACAGCTTGTTGGTGTCCCAGCCCTTCTCTGCGGTGGCATTGCTGCTTCAGCAAAAGCCTTGTCCCAAGGGTCAGTGTTTCCTGCCAGCACTCCAGAGATCTGATAAAAACCCTCCTGCTGGCAAACACCATCCAAGGGCAGCTACGAGCTGCTGAACAAAGCCTGTGGGCAGCAGGGACTCACGGAAAGGCAGGAGCCAAACGTGAGAGTGGAGCTCGCTCAGCCAGAGCTGGAAGAAGTCTGCTGGTAACTTTGGGGTTGTTATCTGTTGGGGACCGCTGGCATTTGCTGTTTCTCTGGAATGGGGCATTTCTGAGGCTGGGCTCGGTTTGTGTTTCAGTGGTGGCATTGCTCCTTCCACCCCAGTTTGCATCTGCTCACCATCCCAGGCTGAGCAGCAAATGCCTCTTGCCCAGTTTCCAAACCTGTTTCTGAGCCCAATTGACTGCCCATCACAAGAGCACAGTGCTCAGGGACTCTGCCAGGGGAGAGGTCCCTAGGGATAGCTCTCTGCCGGTGACATTGCTGGTGGGGTGGCAGGAAGGCTCCTGCTCACATCTTGTCCCTGCAGGAGCCTGTTGGATGCTCTGGAACCCCAGCGGCTCTTTCC
>NW_010128084.1:13223-22952 GCF_000699245.1 Pterocles gutturalis
CCTGCCCCACTTGCAAAAGGCAAATATAAAACAGAACAGAGCATGTGCAGCATACATTCTGGTAATGACTCACTCAAAATAAGCGTATCAATCACCTGTAATTAAGCTGTCAACCCTTAATTTAGGGTGTTGTACTACTTTTAAAAAAGCAAATATAAATACCAAAGTAAAGTGACAGGAAAAAAGAAAGGAGTTCTGACAATGATTTTTATGGCCAGAAAAAACCTAGACCTCTTGCTTTTCTCATTATTCCAGTTAAAAACTGAAATTTAGTTGTTTAATAGCGGGCAGAAAAAAATTTCAGGTTAAAAACTGAAATTTAGTTGTTTAATAGTTCAGCTGGATAAATCTCAGCATATTTGATGCTGCCATTTATGAACTGCCATTTATGAACACGCAGCTAAGCCTTAGCTGGATAAATCTCAGCATATTTGATGGGAGACATTTCAATCTGCCATTTATGAACACGCAGCTAAGCCTTAGAACAGTATAATCACTGCAAAATATTTATGAAACACCAAACCCAACTGCGGCCGCTAGCAGTCAGTGTCACAGATATACAAAAAATAAAAATCTATTTTCCAAAGAGGGTAAATCAATGGGAACAATTTGCAGGAATGAAAGGCAGGTCCCAGAGAGTAGAGGAGGCTTGCACTTCTGTGAAAAAGATTTTTAACAAAAAAAAGACATTTTTATGAGACTGTTCAAAGTTTTAGTGGCACCTACAGGAAAAATGTAATAATTATAAGTAAAAAAATGTATTCGGCAGTTGTTATAAATGCTGATTGTGCCCTGCACTGGTGAGAGGGGACAGTGTGTGCATGGCACCATGTGTCACCAGTGGCTACAAACACTAAGGGACAAGTGACTGGCTGCAACAGAATTTCGACATTTTCAATGCAGTACAATTTGTGTTGGCCAACTAATTTGCTGTAGGCTATCAGCTCCCAACATACATGGTGTTATTTATATGCTTTTATTCAGATCCCAAGTGATATTTTTTGGCCGTATCTTGTTACGCTGTATAACAAACCTGTGAAGAGGTTTTTTCCATACACTCAACATCATCTTTTGCTGGCTTTTTTTTTCTTGCAAAAGATCCTTGCCAGAGGTTTCTACACACAAAACTCACACTTTTTTGAAAAGAACTTGTTATAATTGTCTTCTTGCTTCCATTAATTGTGGATTGACATCAATAAAGTGTTTTACTGTTCCACACTAAGTCATACATCTTTCCTCTCTGAAACCTAATGAGTATGCCATCATCCTCTGGAACATCCCCTTAGGTGTCAAGACAATGATACGGGTTACCTGGATAAAACCCCACCATTCTCAAAATCTAGGAGAGATGCCCAAATGCCTCTGGAGTCAGTGGGGTTGCTCCTGCCTCTCTCAGGTGCCGTTTAGGTTAATAACAAATGAAAATTTCACAAGTCTTCAAGATCCCACAAGGTACAAATTCTTGACAGGTGAATTTCAAAAAGGTTCCCCCCCGCCCCCAAATTCCAGACAGATCTTTGGCATCAATACATATTTCAAACATGAAGGCAAAACCCATTTTAAAAATCCATCATTTAATAAGCTAAGTAACAAGTTATTTCCTTTCTTTTGATGGAGAAACTTGTACAGGAAAAATGTTTTTACAAAGAAAAAGGAATAAAGAATCTGATACAGTGATTTTGACTATTTCTATAAAAGCTAGGAAAGAATCAGAGTGATACAAAGTCCCACCTTGCTTGGGAAGTATCTCAGTGAGGCAAACTAAAAATAGAGGAATTAAGCCCAATACTGTGTTCAATTCAGCCCTGCAATATTTTTCTTGCAGAGTCATCTAATAAATGAAGGGAAAGCAATCAATATGTAATTGTAATTATTTTTGTAGGGTTTGTTAGTTTTGAAAGAATTACTCTTGAAAAGATGAGCAAACCTTTGCCCATGGCCATGTCCCCAGCACAGCACTTGTGTGACTGGCACTAGCTCCATCAAAATTCCTGAAGTCTTCTTTAGGAGGCTGTGCACAACTGCGGGGAGGTAAACACGGATAACAGCCGCTAATTAGAATGGATTAGGTACTGCACGCTCTTAATTGCTCTGCCTTTCCTTCCGGGCTGGCCTGCCAGCGAGGCAGCAGCATCAGTCCCAGCGCAGAGCCCAGCGGGGGACCGACCGCGCTGGAGTATCACTCCCTCCCGCGGCAGCGGGGATGGGGGGGGACCCGGAGCCGCCCCAGGGACCGCGGCAGAGCGCAAACAGTCCCAGGAGAAAAAAAAAAAAGGCAAAACATCAGATTTTTAGTGCTACATTGCTAACACTAGAAATTTATCCCCTTGATCAGGGAGCTCTCAGTGGTTATGCTCTAGAGCTAATCTCAGCTTCTCTGAGCAACCCCCAGCCTTTGAGCAACCTGCAGTACCCACACTTTGTGGAGTACAAGAAGAACCTTTGCAGGAAAACAGACAAAGAGATGAGGATCAGTCCTGCTGCTGCATGGGGGAAAACGTAGACAAGAACAGCAAAACTTCTTTCACTATTAAAAGCAGATAGACAAGTAAAATAAAACCCCTTCACAATACTGCTGCAGATTGTTTTCCACGGCAGCAGCTTGGATGCAGTCAAAACACTCGAGCTGGGACCTGATCTGGTGGCATGGTTAATATTAGCTGTTAGGAATTAATTCCACAAAATTCAAATCTGGTTTGTTGGCCTTTTTGATCAACAGCTCGGTGCTAGGTGGAGCGTTGCACAAGGACTCCGTCAGTTGTACCATCTTTCAGAAGGCAACGAGGCAACAAACATCCCCTTACCTCTACCCCAGGTGCTGGGGAAAACAAAGATAATCATCTCTTGGCAAGGTACTGCCTACACAATAGCCAGATTTGTACTGGCAATAATACCTTCAAATTGTAATTAGCAACCATTTAACAGTTTAGTTTACTCTGAAAAGAAAGGTGATGATCGCAGGATTACAGAGGCATAGCTGGTGATAGGTGTTCAGACATCCCGATGCCCTGGAGCATCACCCTGACAGCTCAGACAAAACGCTCTGGTCCATGCTGCCGTTCAAGGAATGTCAAAGGATAAAATGCACCAAACGCACCTAGTGACAAGATACTGGACATGCAATAATACACTAACAGGTTTTGTCTGACCCCTCGCAAGTGGAATCTGTGGGGTGTACCCGGCACTGGACCCCTCCGACAGCACAGAACAGTGCCAATGAACCCATCATCCCAGTTCCCCCGATACTCATCTCCTTGGGGTGTCAGGCACAAAGCTCAGAAGATCTTTTACAAGATGTTTTTCTTGTTGTGCACCAATACAGAAACCTATTCATAAAGCCTGTGCATTTGTCAAGATGATAAACAGCGTTATCTCCCAGAAGGCGAGTTCATTACCTGCTCCGACGCTATCAGTATTTAGCTGGGTAGGAACAGACCAGGTAAGAGAGCATTAAAAAGCAGATTGCCTTCATATTAGGTGTCTGCGCAGATAAAAGCAAAAAAACCTCACGTATTTACCAGAAATACTAATAACACTAGATACCTTTAATGTTGACCTATTCTAATACTGAAGCCCCATCAATTAAATTTAAACCCAGACTATCTGCATGGCTTATTGCAATGCTCCAGCTTAAAGCTGTCTCCTCTGAGCAGTTTAATATATCTCTATTAAAATGAACAGAAATATACACATTTTTCAACTGCCTCCACACAGCTGGATAACAGATGGTAACAATAACAACTTTTTTTGCAAGCCCCAAGTATTTTGAAGTGTTCATGGCTATGGATAGCACAACAGCCTCCACATTGCTAAGTTATGCTCTTCTTATTTCTGTGCCTGAACACCTCCAGCCAGGGCTCAGAGGGGACAGGGCTGCCCTGGGTGCAGCTGGGAGGGGACACCACTGGGGGTCTCCTCTTCAAGGAGAAAACAAGTCTCAGAAGTGTCTGCTGCTCAATTCTCTAATGACTGCCACTCTGGATTTGGAACAAATGAGAAGTGACAAGGAACATATATCAGAAATAGATATCAAAAGAAAAAGATATCAAAAGAGAAAAGAAAACGCTATCAAAAGCTGGAGGGGAGGAATAGAAGAGTTGGTTTTCATCATCAGTGGCTCTACATGTTCTCATTCATTCTGGATTGTAGCCCACTGGTGAATCTAAGACATTTGCTAGAGGACAAAATGACCCATTCTGCCACCCTGGAGCCCTGCTGGACACTCCAGCCACCCAACATTCAGAGCGGGGTGACTGATGGCTTCTGTTCGGTTATGACAAATAACCTCCAAATTAATTGTAGCAATAAACCTGACTGCTAGCAGCTTGAAAATAAGCTAAATGGGGCTTTGCTTACTATAGACAAACTTCTTGCAGAGAGACTTTGAGGGCAAGTTGTTTGTTGCCTTATACAGCAACTGCAGAAGACGCTTGCATCCACAGAACGCTGCAGTGGGTGGGTGCCTGGAATAGGTTACACAATTCCAACACCATCTGCTTCCCTCCTGTGACCTCCAGCCCAACAGCAGTGGATGCTGTAGTCAAACAGTCTCAAAAACACAAGTCTGTAGAAGTTGTGTAACTGCATTTGCAAACAACCAACACCCATGAAGATTAAACCTTTTTATTATGCTAAAATATTGAGGGAAATCTTTTTAGACATGTCTACATGATCACTCAGGAACAGGAACCATGAGCTGAGCTCACAAATCTGAGCATCATGGAATGAAGAGGTGCCTCCACAGATGACAGCAGATATATATATAGAAATAGATCTATTATATAGATATATAGTGTATATTCACTCCCCTTTCTCCCACCTAATCTTCTACCTCCTTGAGTTTAGAAATATCCCCGACATCTACCAGGGTTGTTCTTCAACCTTAGCAACAATATTCAGCCATGACATCCCAAGCAGGGAGAACAGGAGCTTTTCTGAAGCTACCAGGACATACAACCGTATTTCTGGCACAGAGACATGCTGATTAACACCCTGGAAAACAACAGATTTGTAAGAAGGGGTGAGGACTTGCACTCTGGAAAGACCCACGCTCCATAGCAAGGTCAGTCTCTATCATTCAGGGCGGGGCAGGAGATTTCAGAGAGGGTCCTTGTGAAGCATGGAAGGAACCATCGCTGAAGGCTCAGCCCTCAGACACAGGAGCATTTGTTAACATTTTTCCTGGGAAAATCTTAAAACCTGACAGAAGAACAGCACCTGTCAGCAAGCCCACTCTGCAGATGAAGTTGACAGAACGTTTACCTGGACCAAATTCTGACGCAGAGTCTGGGTCAGCTGAAACTAGAACTCTTCACAAACCACAGCTCTTAGTCATCAGATACAGTCTTATTAAAAATATACTCAGTTGACGGATTTTTTTTTTTAGCAAGCAGGTGCATGGACTAGAGATGTTTTTAACAAGACAGATTTGATTTTATTAGAAATCACACTAAATTCCTTAGATTTGTTTAGACATCACTTCTTTAATTTATCTGTACACTTGTTAGTGACCAGCAAGTGACTTTTCCTTTAAAATTATTCTGCTAGAAGTAAGCTGGGAATACTTGATAAGTCACAGACAGGTTGACTTGCAGACTTTGCTCTGTGCTACCTGCTTAAAATACTACGTACCCCAGGAAATACATTTGCTAGCCAGGGGCAATTTGAGGTGAGCAGATTTCATTTTGCCTGCAGTAATGAACACTGTATCTAGACAGGTAAAACACATATTTTAAGGGAAAAACTCCTAATAAGCAGATGTGTTTCTGCCTTCTAGATTTGGATGATTTTGTTCGTATCTCCAAAAATCATCGATATTTTCTTTTTACTTCAGGACTGACAGACACAGCATCAGGGTTTGACAGCAGACTGTTCAAGAGTGCTTTGATCACAAAGCCCTGAGCGCAGTTACACTTCTCCTATGGAGTTTATCTTTCAGATCCTTCCCACTGCATGAACTCTCATCAGAACTAGACTTGAAGGATCATAACACATCCTTTTTATAGCAGTCTTTATTCATTTTCCATTTCCAATAGTTTTTAAAACTTCACTATAGTGATTTTCATGTATGTACACACAAACCCTTGTATTTAGATTTTATCTTAATTTTTTAATTATGTGTGGGATGGCACATGGTTTCACCCAGAAGCAATGCCTTCAGCGCCGGCAGTGCTGTGGCTCTCATAGATTCAGTCTTTAGGTTTTATAGGGGAAGGAGTGGGGGAAAATCAAATCCTGACCCCATCTCTCCACCCAACATACACACGAGCAAACCACATACAAGGTCACCAGAGCTCAACCACCAACACTTTAATTCATCTTGGATAACGAGGTGCTCCAAGAGCAAGAGGGAGGCAACAGCAGAGGTGTCACGTGTACAAAACAGCGATCCAAAAACCTGAAGCTGCAGGACCTGGGTAGCACACAAGCCACAGGAACTTGGTGCCATGAACTTCTCAGGAGGAGCAGCCAATCAACCAGAGAGATGAAAACCTAAAATTGTCCATCCTTGGGCTTCCCACAAAGCACTTGGACAGACCCCATGGAAAATTGTCTCCATCTGACCCCAACACCATCATTCAAGCTAGTCTTAATCCTAGGAGGCTTGCTGTGAGCCCTCAGTTCCTTCCGAGCCTTCACTAAGCCCTTCAGCCTTATCTTCTCAAAACACAAGTCCTGAAGAAAACCAACCCTATCCTTTAAGACAGGAAACAAAACATACACCTGCATTTACATGCATAGCTCTTTCCCCTTTACCCATAATTTTTAATTTGAAGCAATACATACAAGAGAGGTGGTAATACATCTCTCAGAAGATGACTTGATTCTCAGTGATGTCCACAGTGCAGAAGAAGACAGAAGGGGGACAGTGAGGGAAAACATCGTAAGGAAGCTCAGAGGAGAGACACTGATGTCAGAGTGATGGGGCAAGGAAGCTTCGAAAAAGAGCTCAGCCTTAAAAAAAAGGGGGGGATCGCCAGGGATTGCTCATCAGCATCCAAAGTAGATTCTGTTGACTCTGATTAATAAAAGCCAGGGCCACTTTTGCTCTCTGGAGAAGCCACCCTTCCCGCAAGGGACAGGCTCTGGATCTTCCTCCTTGCACATTTGCGGGATGCTGCAGGCACAGAAACATTTCCAAAACACCCGAGGCCCATTTCTACAAAAGGAACATTTCTGCAGCATGAAAACTTGCAAGCACATAGGCACCAAGCCTCTAAGGAGAGAAAACTGACACTATTTCCTAGCCACAGCTGAAGGTGAGGACATCTATATGCTTAAATACATATATTTGAGTGTAAAACCAAAATTAATGTTCATAACTACCGACACTTGTAAAATTATTAAATATAGCTCAGACAAGTGAAAAAGGTAAAAAGCATAAGGATGCTACACATGTGGCAGGTTGTATAATGCACACTGAAAATACCACCTGTACTTGGATTTACTATCAAGCTGATGGTTTTTCCCCACAGCTTCATGGCACGCACGGCTATACACTGCACCCTGGAATTCAGGAACCAGATCCACTCTGGCTACTCATGGTGTCAGAGCACCAACAACGTCTGATGATCCAAATAAATCCATTAACAAGAAGGAACAAAGACTCAAAGTCTTGCAATTAAATACCATTTCAGTATTTTAATTAGGGGAAAAAAGAACCCAAATCTCTGTAAATAAATCTCTGTGTCCCTTACTCGTGGTCAAAGTCTGAAGCAGGTATGCACGAGCCTGTTGCTGAGTTCAGGTTTATTCACACCATTGCTACTGCGACCGCTCTGTCTTGCTGTTAGCCTTCAGACTTTGGAGGTGGCTTTGCACAAATTTTATCTCAATGTTTAGTACTTCATAGCAAACACTCAAAGGCTACCAGCGAACCTTGGCACACACATGAAAAAGCACTTTTACAAATTTTTTTTTTTTTTAAAAGCCAAGTAAAATGCAACTACTGATGGACTCCACTAATGGTTCCTGACCCAAACCGGCCAAGAAATAGACCAAGCAAAGATCCACACTAAGATTAGTTGTGTCCTTGGCCACAAAGAATTAGTGTGATAGATAAGAAAAATAACAGCATTTAAGTATAGGAAAGTTTTAAGCAGTACTTTCAGCTGATGACAGTCTGCTTTTCCGCAACACACAAGTAGAAGATCTAGAGCACAACTGTGCTAACTGACATAATTCAGCTATTTGTGCTCAGGGTTTGAATGGTGCCCTAAGAAACAATCCCAGGGATATGACAAACATGATCAGAAGGAGGAAAACAAGAATGACTCAGATCTGAAGGAGAAACCTGGGTTAGCTTGTTCCTGGTTTGCTCTCAGTGTTTAAAGTCCCAGGAACACACCTGGAGCAGAATGTTCCTTCAGCTGGTTGTGGCTGTAATTTGACTTGATTGATAACTGCAGCAAAGGGATATCTTAAACATAAAATATAAGCCTACAAATGGCTTTCTCCCTCCTGCACCCCCAAGCCTGGATTTTGAGCAGCAGACCTCATATACTGCCTTTCTTATTGAAAGGAGGATTAAGAGCCATTAAAAAACCCAAATACATCTATTTCTAAGAGGAGTAAATGAATCGTTTTCTTCCTGATTTACTGCTACACCTGCTTGGTTGTTTCTGTTCTGTCTTGTTTTGTTTTTCCTGGTCCCTCCCATGTGGGTTAAGAACACATTCCTCAGTGATCTATATTTATAGAGGCAAGGACAAACCTGCGTTGGTTTTCCGTTGATTCATACGTGGGTTTGCCCAATGACTAATTTAATCTGTAAAAGGAACCACACACGCTCCCTGTGCCAGGGACTCCTCCACAGCTGGGCTGTTGGAAGCACCCCTCCTGGCCAGTTTCAGACAGGATCACAAGCCTTCACCCCACTTCGTACGGTGCAAAACCTGGGGGCACCTCTGCCTGGGCCAGATCCTGGCCCTGGGTGCAGGGATGGGATGAACTGGGATGACTGGTACGCAAGTAGGAAAAACGTCTCTTTAGACAACCAACCAAAACCACGAGGGATGGAAGCGAGGAGGGATTTGCTTCTCTTGGGATGAGCCACCAGTGGCACAAGCACGATGGCCACATGCAGACAAGAACACGTCCAGGCTGAGAATTAGGAAATTTTTCACATGATCAGAAAGAAGAGGCACTTTGGTGCAAAATGGATTTTGTTTTTCTGAGAACAGTTTGTACACATTAAAGAGCCCCAGGGCACTTCGGGGGAAAGATCTATTCTGTTGTCAGTTTGCAAAGGAGTGGAGCAGGGCTTGTCAGGGTCGGTTGGCAGGTGGTGACACCGAGTCCTGGGCTTCCCATCCCAGTCCTGCGGGAACCCACCAGTGACTGGTAGCAGCCAGGAGCGCTGGGGTGAGGGGGACAACTCCCAACAAGCTGTTGCAATTCTTGCCAAAAATACAACCAATTCCACCACGAGTTGAGAGTCCTGGCTTGGAGCCGAAGCAGCTGAAAAGACCCAGTTCCTCAAAAGCGAGCAGTTGTTTTGGGGAGTTGTTTTTGGGGAATTTCAGTAAAATGCAAAACACTTCCATTTCATATTATCCTGCTGGCAAGATGAGCTTACATTTCCACTTCCCTAATACAAAGTGAGCTTTTAACAGGAGTGTTCAAGACAACATCAGTAGAATCATCTGAGCGTCCTCCAGAATTTTCAGCCAAGGAAAACACATCTAAAAGCAGCAAGCGGGCAAGTTTCTTGGGGGGGGGGGGGGGGGG
>NW_010128084.1:22983-24161 GCF_000699245.1 Pterocles gutturalis
TACTGGAATGAATAAAAAAGAAATATCTAGGAACAGATAAGTATTATTTGTGTCTCAAAAGTGCTTTAAAGAGAGAAAGAGTTTAAGTGGTTCACAGAATGTGGTTTAGCTTTAGAGGGCTAAATAAGGATTTTATGGTTCACATCAGCTCTGGAGGGAACACATCTTTTCCTTTGGCAGCCCAACACAGGCTTGAAGAAACACATCTGAATGACAAACAGCATATGAAGAAGTGATAGTAATTATCCTCCAAGAGATCAAACAAAAATACTCAAAAAAATTACACAATAACATGCAATCAGGAAAATACAGTAAAATTATACTAGCACTGTAAGGCAACAATTTTAATCTTGTCACATTTACATAAATTTTCAGAGAAAAGTGATATAATGACCATCAGCAGAGAGAGTCAACAGGGTAAACATAACTTTTGGAAAAGTTCTACTATTCTCCACTACTTTTTTTTATATTTAAAAGCGAGTAATGCATTTTTAACTTGGAAAGGCAAACTCAAATGGCCAAATTTAAATAAGCTGTGTCACTCAAAAAAAGTAGGGACCCTCATGTGAGACCCTTCCTCCATGTGGCAGGCAGCTCTCGCATCCCCGCTGGGCTGCTGTGTGGCTGAATCATTGTTTTGTCCATGCGAGGAACATGGCTCAAAGCACCAAAAACTGCTGAAATCTGATCAAGTTCTGGTCTTACAAGTACTTAGGTAGGAGAGTGTTGGAGTTTTACACAACCCCGCTGGCTCATCCTGCCCCCTCCCAGGGATGGGGAGAGAATTAAAGGGGTGAAGGGAAAAGAGACTCGTGGGGTAAGATAAGAACAATTTAAAAACTAAACTACAATAAAACTGAGAATAATAATAATAATAACAACAGTAATATATACAAATATCCAAATGAGTGACACACAGTGACACTGCTCACCACCCCATGGCCAAGGCTCAGCCCGATCCCAGAGCAGGGAGAGTCCTGAAACCACAATCCTGGAACAGAGATAAGAGCCCGAGTGTTCGAGAGACTGAGACAGCCCTGAGAGAGGGGTGACCCAGAGAGAGACAACCCGGAGCAAGAGAGAGAATTTCCAGCCAGAGCCTCCCCTCTCCCCTGGCCATGCCGGGCATGGGATGGAACAGACCATCGGCCAAGTTGGGTCTCAGTCCCAACCCAAGG
>NW_010128084.1:24385-25143 GCF_000699245.1 Pterocles gutturalis
GAACCACCAGCATTTCTGCAGGAACACCAGCAGGACCACACGTCCCTCCTCATCACATCCCTGCTTCTACATTAGGAGGAAAAAGCCTCCATCTAACAGATACCGATAGCACCCAGGTGGTACATACAGAGGGACCCCCGACATTCCCAGGGATGC
Organism: Pterocles gutturalis; assembly: GCF_000699245.1. NCBI lineage: Eukaryota > Metazoa > Chordata > Aves > Pterocliformes > Pteroclidae > Pterocles > Pterocles gutturalis. Next base: position 24,542 of record NW_010128084.1, read on the forward strand.
CTGGATTCAGAGCACCGGCACTGCCTACGATAAGCACAGGTATGGGTTACTGCGTAGGAAAAACAACAATTGGGATTTCACTGCCTGGGAAGATGAAATGAAGATCATAGACAAACCCTTTCACCCTTATGCAGGCAAACCCAGCATCTTAGCGAACACTGGAGAGCGCGTCCTGTGCTGGGAACACTTATCTCTGGGCACAGAGCAGACCTGAGGGTTGAAATCCAGGAGGATTGTTCAGAATCCCTGATAAACTGGAGAAATCCAGGCAGCGACCATACAGCCTAGGCATGTTCACAACAGAGCTGGAGACCCAAAGGACTTTTCCATCTCCTGTTTCTGGGTTTTAAAGCATATAGGAACATAATATTCATGTATTCCTCTCCTGCTACCAAGAGCCTACTTATTACCCAAGGCAGAGAAGTGCAGACAGAAGCATTTTTTTAAGCCATTGATATTTCTATCGGTTCCGATTTCGGACCTGAAGGATTTGTGCTGTACATTGGGAGTGCAGACAGACTCAGCTGCCTCAAGTACTCAATTACATGTGATAACGCAAAGGAGAAACCCTGAGAGTCTGAACCGCAGAAAAACCAACCCTT
>NW_010128084.1:25165-38572 GCF_000699245.1 Pterocles gutturalis
TTAAAAAGCCATACCTAAATAATTTATGGTCTTGTCACACCTTCATGCAAATTAGACATGGAGAAATGGCACAGGACTGTCCCATTGCTACAGCTCAGTGCTCTCTCTCTGACATTGCTCCTAAAGCTGTAGGACAGATGTCATGGAGTAAATTCACCCACTCCTAGGCTTCAGCTCTTGCTTGGTTCCAGCTTGTTAACCCAATTTCCAACCAGCTTCAGAATTCACAGCCCACTCTGGCAGGGTTTAAAGGCTAGAGGTACAAAGTTATCAGACAATTTCCTAAAAACAAAGGATTATTTATCAAAGCAACACGACAGTAGCACGGCAGAGCTGTTCAAAGCGCTCTGCGGACAGTTCTCTTCCGCACAGGGGCTTCACCAGCGCTGGGCAACCCCGGCCAGCCTGCCGTGCTACCGCCTGCAGGAAAGCTTGGGCAGCTCTGTAGCAGCACCCTGGAAATCCCAGCCTGATTTCCCTGCCTTCTCCTCGGGTTGTGAAGACTTCTTTGTATTAAACAGAAAGAACCACCCAGTACATCCCAGTAGCCACACCAACGCCTTGTGTGCCAGACATGCAGTTACTCAGTTACTCGTGGGAGGCATTTGAGGGACCGCCCTCAGAGGGACATCCGAGCTCTGCTGGTGTCACTTGCTCAGGTTAAATTGAGGAAATTAACCACTAATTATTTGCTCAGTAACTGCTTTATAAGAAGGCCACTTGGACCTTCTGGATTAGAGCTCTTTGCTTTTTCATGGAAATACAGTGTTTCCAGTAGTAAAGAACTGCACCATTTGGTGAGTCAGCCTACACCAATTTTAGAGGTTTTATGTAATTCATTCACTAAGCTTCCTACATGCCTTCATCAGGAGAAGAATACCAGGAAAGATGTGGAAGCAATAACCTCATTCCTATAACATTGGAACTTATCTATATTTAAACATGTGTAAAACAATTTCTGAACACACATTAAGACAAAAATCTAAAGAAATTGGAATAATTTTCAAAAACATGAATAGGTAGGCAGTGTACAGTACATATATTGTGCAATGGATATAACAAAAGCACATAATGAAAATTATTCAAAAGTTTCCATGTCCTAGTATTGCTGTATTTCATTTTTCAGATGTCAGAACTTGGAAAGCTGCATAAAACAGTCACCATATTAATAAAATGAAATAGGTAAATAAGGAGTGTTAAAAAAACAAAACCAATGTCCCATAGTCTGGAGATGTTTGTTTATAAAAATGCATGTCTCACATCTGTCCAGCTGGCAGAGCAAAAGCCAAGTTCAAAGACAAGCATCAGCTGCGTGCTGCAAATCCAGCCATCGCTGGCGAGACTCCCTGTTACAGCCGCCCAGCAAGCGAAGACACAACCCAAGGCAGGACAGCTCTCAAGAGGGTTGTGCCCCATCAGCTGCTGACGATGAGCAAAGTCCCACTGCCTCCCTCCCACCTTCCCCATCCCTGCCATCCACACCCCAGCAGAAGCTCCTGCCTCCAAGCGCTGGCTGGGAGCAGGGAGATGTGGGTGGATCTGGATTTGAAAGCCAGATGTAACTAAACGATCAGTTTTCTCCTCAAAGCCCTTTTTCTGGGTCTCATCTCCAGAAAATCTCCAATGCTTCGATTTGTAGGTGTCACATGAAGAAGTCAATCATTGCCAAGACCTAGGCAGTGCTATGCTTTTTCTATCTAAGCATTTTTTTTTTCCTAAAATGAGCATGATATCAGCAATATCTTTCAACACTTAACAATAGGGGGTGTGCATAAGCGAGCACCATGTCGGAGCAGGGTGCCTGCAAAGGGAAGCAACCTCCGTGCTGCTGCGGCTGCTTTGCTTCTGGTGCCAAACTCAACCTGGGAACTACAAACAGACTAGGAGAGGAAGATGAAGCAAAATGTGGGTCCACTGTTTCCTGGATAGTGGCCCAGCGATGGTCAAAACAATCTGTACTTTTTTTTAAGTTAACTCTTCATAAAATAATTGTGGATCATGACTAGATGCATAATGCAATTAATTTTAACTTCAGAGGTTCAGCCCCCATGTCAAATTTGGGAAATAAATGGGTTTGGAACACACTGAGCACCTTTTGGAGCCTAATGAAATTCATCCAGAGAGAGTCACGAAGTAGACAAGCAACTGCAGAGGACAGGGAAGGTCAGAAAGGACTGAAAGAGAAAACCATCTGTGATTACAGGGTGGAAAAGGGGCCTCGAGACCGGTTAGACCAGCACTCGGCACTGGAAGGAGGCCAGGAGTTAATCAATTGGTTTGGAAACACCCGCTGGCTCTCAGCGAACAGCAACAGGGAGTCATCAGCAACATTTGGCAGCTGGATTGATACTGTTCTGTTTGTTTCTGGAACCCCAGCCCTCTCTGCAAGGAGGGGTGGAAAGTAAAAGAGGACTTGTTGCCTCTTGTGTTGATTTTCCCAAGATTTGTCAAGTTGGCTCCCAGGCTAAACACTTATTTAAATGCAACATCCACACTGCATTAAAATACTGCTCAAAAGGAAAAAAAAAAAATGGAAAAACCCGATGTCCTACATACATGCAGACCCCCTCCCACATACCTCCAAGCCCCCACCATGATCCCTGCCTTGTCCTGCACTTCCTCCACCAGCCAGTGATGAGGAGGAGAGACATCTAACCATGCAAAGTGCAAATAAATCGAGCTGTGAAGCAACAGCTCTGCCGAAGATTTCAGCTTTTTGGCAGCTGGCAGCGTATAAACCCCTCCGGCTCTGAGCTCTCTTGCGTTTCTGTTTCGAGGGCAACACCACCCCCACTCACTTCACACCTCGCTTCCAGGATGGTGAAAGAACAGAGATAGCCAACATTGCTCTATATCGTCCTTTACATCCTCACAGTTACCGACTTCAAGGGATCACTAAGCAAATCCCTGCTGGCTGTGCACCAGGGAGCCCCCGGTTTTGCACACCCACCCAGCCCCAGCAGTGTGCTGGGAGGGGAAGGGGCAGCCTGTCCCACAGCCCCACCGCTCACCAGAGCAATGCCGAGATGCTGCTCAAACAGCCACACTCATAAAATACCTGTTGTGTGGCACCTTCCCCTGCTGCTCGCTGCACCCCAACCGGGCTGGGAGATGCTCACCCTCCTGGGAGTACCTGTGTACTGGTGCATCCGGGGGATTCTGGGAAAAAACCCCCAGATTTGAGAAGACATTGTCATTGTCAATTTTTACAGGACCAAAGACAGTGATTTTTCTCATCCCTTTCTCCCATCAGAGGGGTTTTTGACTCTCCCTCTTTCTGCACTGCTGTTGTGCCCTGTGCCCCACGCTGGCTGGGATGGAGGGGTTAACTAGTCCTATCACAAAGTTTGGTTGGTAGTTCTGATAAACCAATGTATATTCTGTCCTTTGCAAAAGGTCTGTGAATATCCTAAAAAACTACCACACAAGCTGAGGCTTTCAGCACATGCTTCTTCAGGGGAGAATGGGTCGGTATATCTTTAACGCAGCCGCTTCATTGTGAGAGGAGCCCAGACACGGACATTCCCCTTCCCAGCATCTCTGGAACAGATGCTGTGTGCTGCTGAAGAGCTCTAACAGGAGATGAGCCCCCCTCCAGCTCCAGGGCCATGAGAATGAGATTTCAGGGGTTTTTTTGCCTCACCACCTTCCTGGCTTGGGAAGTACGATGTGCAGGGGGTTTGGAGAAGGCGCTGGACCCCACCAGGACCTGCCACTGCGGCAAAAGCTGTCAGGACTCCTCATGCGCCAGGTGGGCGAGGAAAGAAAATCTGGAAACGAGGCTCAAAACTTGGCTCAGTGGTCCCAACAAATAAACTAAATTTCATGAGGTCTTAAAAGCGCAACAGGGAAAGCATGCTCTCAGGCTCTCCTCCCTCCCGTTCACTGGTTTCTTGGCTCATGGGTGCACAGGCAGCTATCACAGCTGTACAGCCATTCTCAAAAACTGGAACGGAATGGGAATGGACACCTTGCACCCTAACAGTGACTGCAGAGCATCGAACAGGCAGCAACATTTGGATCCCAGATGCTGTGGGATATTTTACAGTTACAGTTGATTTAATGCCAGATAAATAAGGGTTTAGAGACACCTTAACACCTATTGATTCATATGAAAAGGAGCGTACATAAAAAGAATTCATTGCCTTTGCATGTTAGAAGTGTAGGTTACAGCCATTAATCACTCAGAGCACAGACAGGGAAGTGTCCAGGCGATGCAGCGCGTCAGCACGCTCTTCAGCATGCCACAGGAGGATGTAAGAGATTTTAGAGCAAGGTTAATGTGGGCCCTCACATTTAAAAGTTTAAAATGAGGTACAATGACATTTGTCATGCAAGCATTGAGTGTCATCAATAAAGGGAAAGGAATAGAGCCAGGTTCTGGACATGTTCAAAATGATGCCTGACCCAACGTAAAGCAACATACACATCTCATTCCAATGGAAACAATTCTCTAGTTGCTGTTATTTGATATAGTTGTCAAGAACTGATCAGTAACTGATTTAAAAAGCACACTTCTTGCAATTTACTAAGCATGAAAAATTGCAGAGAATTTTTAAACATCATCACCACCTCACAGTAATGTAATTTATTACTTCATGGCCTCATTTTCAGACATGGTGCTGGTTACAATAAGCAGTCTATCTGGCCAGAAGATAAATGTCCCATTTCTGAAGCCAACCCAAATGACAGGTCTGCTCTGGCACGGGAAGGGAAGTTTCAAGAAACTACAGCAGATGCAATAGCAGCAGGCATCTCCTCCCTCAGCTCACTCTCAGGAAGAGGATTAGAGCAGTGCAAGAGTTAAAACCCCAATGGCTAAAGCGCTGCCCTAATGCCTGACCTTGGGATGATGCTCTGAGCTGGACCCACAGATGTAACACCACCTCTGCTGAACGTAAATAACATCTGGCACATCCGAATCCCAACCCAAACCGTGACCGGGAGACAAGGAGTCAGCCTCTGCTGCCTGCAGAACGTGGGCACAGACACACCTGAACTATACAATTTCTTTTTAAACCCAAGATACCTTAAAAGTTCTCCAGCATAGTTTCTTTGTGCATGGGCACAGACACACCTGAACTATACAACTTTTTTTTTAAACCCAAGATACCCTAAAAGTTCTCCAGCATAGTTTCTTTGTGCCAAATATGCAAATTGTCCTGATTAGTACTAAGTCATTAAATCCAAGATATGTAAAACATTGCTACATCATTAAATCACGGTACGGAGATGAACGAACAAGCTAATGCTCTCCAAGCTGCACATATCTACTTTATGGAGCAACGGCTGTTCCAGAAAACACGAAGGGCAAGTTGTGATATGCATTCAGCAACAATGAGTTTGCATCAGTATGCAAAATCATGAGTATTTAATATCTCATTTTGTCACACAGTTGTTACGCTTGACTTTCAGCATCAAGTATATCCTTATTTAACCCAAATGAGATTTAAAATAAATGTAGAGAAAAAAATAGACTTAGGGCTCCAGGTATTTCACACCACTTCTAAATCCATATTGGATGTTGATCCAAATACAGATTTCAGTGCTGCTTGCATTTGTAAGAGACCCCACACCATTCTCATAACAACTGGAAGATATTTAAGTCAAAATCAGTGGATGAGTGTAGAAGAGAAGATGTAACAAGGAAAGACAAAGGAGAGGAGTTTGCCTACTGAATACATGATTTTGGGGCAATTTATCATCGTACTTAGATTTCAGATGAAGTAGCTTGACCATTTAAAATAAATAAAAAACAAAACTCTCGGCCTTTTTCCTGCCTTTGGTATCACTTTGCCTTTCAGCACAGAAATGTGTTGACCTCTTCACCAAGCGGTCTCCTCCAGACATCTGGAACAGCTCCCTAACAAAAGAGTCAAATCCCTCCCATTCATAATGCTTTAATTAAATTAGCAAACTATTACCCCTTCCTTTTTTTTTAAGTACTTTTTGTCCCATCTTTACTCCAATTTTTCCCATTGAACAAAACCTTTCAGACAGAGGCTGAAGGAGGGGGAAGATGAGTTCCGTTACTTTTACATATATCCAAGTAGTATGCAGACTGAAAAAAAAAATCTTTCCCATGGAAATTGTACTGAAGAGCTCTGCCAAGCAGGGCAGAAGTAGCTTTGTCACACAAATCTTGCCATCACATAGGTGTTTTACACCTTTTCTTTTTTTTTTTTTTTCTATGTAGAAGTGAACTAAAATGAACATTGCTCTAACACCTGTGTCAGCAAGAGAACAGCGCTGGGCTGCTGCCACGTTCCCATGGGAAACCCTCCTCTCCCTCTCCATCACCCCACACCTCAGCATGGGCGAGGGCTGGGATCCAGCCGCAGGACAGAAGAGCTGGCATGGCCGTGGGCTGGGATACGACCTGCACGGAGAGACGCTCCGCAGGGTGCCCAGGCAGTACCCTGGGACACCAGCATGTCCCCAGCGGTGCTGGCTGCCCAGAGCATCCCCTCGGGATCCCACACCGTCAGGTTCGAGTTCAACAGTCCCAACTGCTGTTGAACAAGAGACGAGATTGACTCGTAAGCAGCAGAAGCTTGTTCTCATGATCCATCTAATCTGCTCTATTAATAAAAATAGACCCAACCCTTCTGGCGCAATTCGTTTCTCACTTCCACTTTCAAGCAGGCTCTAAACACCAGAAATCCTGCCTGCCCAATTAATCACAGCACCGAGCATCTCAAATACCTGGGGAGAATGCACAGCCACAGCTACTGGAAAGTTTCAATTAAACACTTGAGATAAATTAAGGAGTACTTGAAAAAACAGTGGCAGTTGTCCAGTAGTGGGTAAGAACTAATCTCCCTGTTTTGCTTTTTTTTTTTTTTTTTTTTTGAAGGAGAAGTTGGATGTCGGTTACTGTAAGGCTTTTTGAGTCTTGCTGATGCTGCCCTTATTGAGTAGGAAAATGGAAGGAGAATAAAGCCCACTGGTAAACACTTAAGTTCCAAATTATTTTAATTTACACCCCAGTGACACAAACAGGCTTTCACATATGGTGTCAATGTGTTAACTGAGCTTTCTCCACCCTCTCCCATTTAAGCACAATGCCGACTCGGCAGTCCCAGGCAGAAACAGCTGAACCGAACATACCCGGCTCATTCTGTGCTTGGGGAATTGTCATATTGCATCTGCGGGACTCCATTTTTTAAGGAGTTGTCAAGTTTAATTGGAGAGTTCACACAGTCCCAGCTCTGGTGCTGTGATTTATCCAGCAAGTGTTTCTCTTTTATCACTTTGTACCAAGGCGTAGATCTAAATAAAACCATCTGCGAACAAAGCCTGTGGAACAAGGAGCAGCTCCAAGTGCATCGGTTTTCCCAACGTTCAATTTGTACATTTTGTCATTTGCTGGATGCTCGATTGCGTTTTAAACTTTTCTGCGGGTTTGGTGCCTGGTGCTGTGGGTGGAGATTGTGCAGACATGCTCATTTGTGTATAAGTGGGTATAAGGATGCACACACAAAATCCTGTATATAAATAAAATTCCTGTTTGGAATAATATGAACTTGAAGCTTGGGAGCTGAGCAACACAGGTACCAGCTGGGATCAGTGTCAGGCAGAAGAGAAGGAATTTATTTCATGTCTAATGGCACTTTAACACCTCCCAGGAAAATGAGCTGACACCCCCTGAGGTTTCTCTGCCCGGTGGCTGGGGATCACCACAGCCCTGAGCAAGCTAATGAAGAGCAACAAGCTTTGAGAAGTTAAACTGACCACAGCAAAACTCCCAGGGCACAACAAAGCAGCTGCTCAGGTGCTCACCCCATGCAGAATCACCTCTTGGTTTGGGGCACAATGTGGGGGATCCGTAAGCCTGCTGGACCCCCAACCCGCAGGCTGAGCATCCCACTCCCACAGCAGGGCGGGAGAAAAGGGTGGGTGCCATGGAGCACCCGTCCTGATGGGGAGGGGGGGTTGGTTCTTTAACATCCTTTTGCCCAGCAGCCGCAGGGTGTGTCTACAAAAGTGAGCGTTACCCGTCTCCTAAAGACCAAGGGGACTATGCCCGACGCTCTGTGTGTGCCAAAGCCCTGCCCTACAGAATGAGGAGTGGTTGCTGCAATTATTCTGTAAAATTGATTTGAAAAGGTTTCTGGAGGTTTCTGGATCATCATCAGATGCAATAAAACCAACAGAAAGCTTCTTTTACATTCCCATAGAGAAGGGAAGATGCGGTTTTGCTCAGAAATATAATTAATTTCACCACTCATCAGCAGATGAGCTCCCAAAGACTCAAGGCACGGGGCTGTGCCCAGCTACCGCTGGCTTTAGGGCAGCTCTCTCCCCGGCTCTCCGAAGAAGTCTCAGCCCTAACGCAGCACCCATTTGTTTCCCCTCCAGCACTTGCTACCTACAGCTCGGGCAGGAATATTAAGTGTGCGATGAGACCGCTGAGCCAGGGATTGAGTCAGGAAAGCCTTTTGCAGCACACACTCTACCTTGGAAAATAAAAAAACCCTAAACCCATGTATCCTAAGCACGCTCCCAGTTGTGTTATTGCAGCAGGTTCTGCAGCACTCACCCTCCTCTTCCTCTGCACAAACAGGGATGTCTGCCCCACATGGGAGTCACCAGGGAGGATGCACAACCACTAACGATGCTTTTGTAGGGAGAAAACACTGCTCCTAGACATGAAAAGGTATTTTAGTCTTCCACGTATTTAGAGCTCTCATTTGTACATATTTATTCTACTTACAGAAAAACAGTCCCCTGGAAAGCCGTACACTGATCCGTAAACAGAAAAAGGGAAATGAAACCCTTCGCTTCCTGCAGCAGTTGTGGGAGTTATCCCGGCACAGAGACGAATAGCATGTGGAAGTGTTCATAGAAAATAATGTGTGCAGGTTATTTTATTTGGTATAAAAATATATCTGTATGCACAGAAAACAGCCCCAAAGTACAGGGAAACATCCAACCATACACACACCTTTCCAAAGTCCTCTGGAAAAGGTAGCTAGCAGAATTTGCAAGGATATGAAAGACTGAAGGATGGTGTAAAATGTCTGGAGATTTTCCAGGAGGCATCACTCCAGAGTGGCTTTGTTAGACTGCATTGTGCCCTAGGGCCAGACTAGATGACTTCAGGCATGTTTTCTGTGTTTAGTATGTGAAGCTTGTGCAATCCAATAGTATTCTCTCTCATTAACATGAACAGAAATTTAGAAGACCTGACCCATTCTTGGTCAAGTGCTCAGTTTGCAAAAGGAATTATATACACTCCCCATTTAAAAAAAAAAAGTAAACTCCATTAAAACTTACAACAACTGGCAAAGTTACATCTTTATATACCAATTCATAACTTCAAGCCTAGGGAAGCCAAGATGTTCAAGCTCAGGTTCACCATTGCCTTTTTCTACTTTTTACTGGAGAGCCCCAGACAGGGATCAGAGCCCATTAGAGCTTTTATTCTAAAAAGTCCAGGATCCAGCTAAGAACATGCTTTGCAGGTAACATCCACATTTTTCACCTCTGTCTTTGTAACTTAGCAAACAGCTTTCCCATCACAATGTTTAGGAGGTCCAAAGCTCCACCTCACCACGTTCTCATGGATCGCAGACATGACTGCAGGATCAACACACAGCTGAGCTGCTGCCGCTTTCCCCGATCCCCCTCCTGCCTCCCACCCTCCAGCTTCACCCCAAAGGGGGACCCCAAGGTCCTACCTGCATCACTGGGGTGTGGGCTGGGGGAGAGCAGCTGCAAGAGTAAAGAGGATGCACTGAACTTCCACCTAACCAGCACAACCACTATCCAAAGGCAATTTTTAACCAGCCCCAAGCAGACCCTTGCCCATGGAACAGACTCAAGCCCAAGTCACAGAGCTGGTCACCATCCAGCCACAGCTCTCCTGGCTCATATCTGCCCCGGGGACAATGGTTTCTCTCCACCAAGAGAGCCACCAGCCCCAATCAGAAGTGGTTGTTACCACCACAAGGCACGTGCAGTGTTAGGCATCTCTCACTTAACACTGTGCTTCACAGCAGCGTCTGAACACTTCAACAAAAAAAAAGTTTAACTTGCTCTGAAGATATCTTGGTATTTTTATGCAGATATATTTCTCTTCCCTGGATTCCCTTGCAATTTAAAACCAATTGACCAGATGGGAGGAAAACAATCTTTATACCAAGGGAAGAAACTCTCATCATGGCAGGAACCAGGCTCCCCGACCTCGTAATTATGACCATATGGAACCAGCAGAATAATACACGGTTGACCACGAGCTCAGCTCGACCCATTTAACTGTTAACACAATGTTTTCATGTCTTTCCTCCTGGAGCCATTCTTTAAAGGGGCTTTATGATGGCTACTCATGCAGCAGTGAATTGCACTTAATGAAACCATGCATGTCACCCCAGCATCTTGATTTTTATTGTTGACTGCAACCATAAATCTTTACATGCTTTTCCTCAGGGTAAAGTATTAAGGAATCATTTTCTTAGCCTAAATAATGACTTGTAAGATACACAATTTATCTAAAATGCATACAAGGAAGAGCTCTTTTCCTGTGACACGTTCTCATTTGTTAACATAATTCTGACAGGCTCATTCCTGAGCACAACGCTCTGCAGATGCAGATGCTGAGCAGTGCTATACTTAGCATGTAATTTGCTCTAAACCTCCCATTACAAAATAAGATACAGAAATGGAAGGACTGCTGGACCGAAAGAAGGGACAGCAAAGAGCTCCCACATAACCTTGGGCAGGCTGCCGGGCACAGAGCAGGTCTCCTCCTGCACTTGTGGATGGGAACTGGGGCAGTCACTGGGAATTAGGGGGCTCACAGGGGTGTTTGCCACCACAGGTGCCTGGGACAGATTGGGTTGAGCCTGTCACACTCATAGGACCAGCGTCCCAACACAGACTTGGGGCTGTTTCAAAGGAGACCACCCAAAAACCTTAGGCAAGGGAAGAGCATCTCTGCTCCAGCGGTGCCTTCAGGATGCAATGCCACAGAGACACAGGGCTGGGGAGCAGTGACCCCAAACAGGCTCTGAATCAGCCCCTTGCCAGACAACGGTAATTAAGCACAGAACATTGACCTTTTTGCCTTGCTATTGTTTTAATTACTTTGCAGAAAAAAATGGGCTCCTCTCCATCTCCCTCTTCAGTCAGCTCTCATTGGAAGGAGAGGGAAGCGGAGCTGCTCCTGCCTCAGTAGCTCAGTCTCCTGATGGGCTGCTTCAAACCAAGAGGGTTCCATAAACACAGCAGTACGTCCTATCGTCTTTTGTCATTCATAATTATACCTCTGGATATTTCACATTAATTATGCTAATTAAAGTAGCCTGTGAAGTTTATCAGGTGGAAGCCCAGAGATGAGGGGGCACAGTGTCTTCTGGGAAGGCTGCACTGTGCTTTCCCATGCTGAAGTGCATGCAGCCTAAAGTAGATCACTTTGGTCATTTTGGGAACATCAGCAACGCCTTTAGACAGCTCAGTCAGTTTTAAAAGCCTTCGCTGTGATGGATAATGGTCTGCTGAAATCCCCAGGCTTCTGACTCAGGCCAGTTGTTTACATCTAAATTACTTTTCTTCATTAAGCTGAAACTTTAATTCCCAATGTATTAAATTTGTGTTGTTCAAACCAATAATAAGTTCTATTTTATTGGCTTTGTTCCTACAATTATTAGATTAAGGATGTCATTAAAAAGTTGTCAAGACTTTTTATAGACATAGTTTGGTAGTTATAAGCTGAGCAGATTTTCATATCAACTTAGAGAGGAAAAAAATGCATTTGACAGCCCCACATCAGTCCATTGTGTCTTATTAAAAATGCTGCTGCCATAATGGATGAAGCAGAGTAGTGGCAAGAGCTTTGCTGGGGCTTGCGAGACGCTTGGTGTGCTCCTCAAATGCTTCAGGCACTGGAGACCAGCCAGGGGGGTGGGCTCTGGGCTCCCTGCCCCATTTCTAGTAGGTGATGTACAGAAGTAAATCTAAGGGTAATAACCTTGCTATTGCTTTTGTTTCTGGTGCACATCAAGGAGAACACAGGAGCTGTTTGCCATAAAATCAGCAAGCCCACCTTGTTCAAAATACTTTTTTTCTTACGTTAAACACGATGCTCAGCAGCTCACATAAAATAACAGCACACACAAGGGTGTGCTGGGGGAGGAAACATCTCAGGTTTTATGTCCAAGCAGAGAAACACTCACTAAATATTTACACGGACATTCCCAGGTGCCTGAAAAGCTTTGGGGCCATAGTTTTAACACACAGGATGTATATTATGTATACAAACACACAGACTTTTTTAAGCCAAGGGCCTGTGCTCAACAGTTTGCTGCAGAGGAGAGCAGAGAGAACATTTATTAGGCTTCAGAGAGGAAAGCTATAGGTGCCACATCAGACCTAACCCACTCACACCTCTCACAGGCACAGCAGGTGCCAGAAAAACAAGGAACAAAACTGAATGAAAACTTCACAACTTGGTCTCCAAATCTGGGGGCAAAAATATTTCCTTCCTCTCAAAAGCACACGATGGACTTCTGACATCTCCCAGGCATTTTATTAAACAACAGGACATGCAATTGCCAAACAATTAAAGTTTATGGAGAAACTTCTCTAAAAGCCACAAGTTTAGCCAACAATTCTCTTTCTCCCCTCTTCTTTCCATCCCATGACTCGTGACAGAGCTCAGTGCCACCAGCCCCCCAGGGCTTCAGCCCCATCCTCACATACTGGGCAAACCAGCCCAGGGCCAAGCCCCCATCCCAGCGACCCCCACACCCAGCCCAGTGGGGACACGCTTCACCATCTGCCAGAGGCAGGTAACACCCGGAATTAACCACCAGCAAATGAATGGTCAAAGCGTATCTCCCCCATCCCAAACGAGAGCATTTCAGGGAAAAGCAGAAGGTAACTGGTTATCCGTTCAGAACCTCACTGGGAGCTCTCTGTAGATGTAGATCCTATCTCCCAGGCAGAAAACAGAGCACTCCTTCGGTGAGCCAGCTTAATGGAGAATGAGTTCCTGGCATTTTTTGGTTATTATTTTTATTTAGGTATGATATAATAACATTAAAATAACAAAATAATACTATATTTTTATATCTATAACAACAAAATGACAACTATCATATTTGTTTTTGTTAATTCTTTTTCCAGCTGTACCCATGAAGCCTGGGGTTGCTGAGCACAGCTGGGCGGCTGGGGTTTGGTGCAGCATCCCTCTGCAGCCCCTCTCCGGCGGTCAGCAAAGCAGGACCCCGGGCGTTTTCAAACAAATGCAGTGCAACAGCCTCTTATTAGCCGCCAAAGCACAGCCCTTAGAAGCTCCTTCTGCACCTTTAGCGCCTTTGTCTTCAATCACCCAGCTGCCTGGCATTTCAAAATGTGGGGAGGATGAAGCTCAGCTGAGCAAAATATCTTTGCAGCAGAGAGATT
>NW_010128085.1:0-9967 GCF_000699245.1 Pterocles gutturalis
ATCTCCGTGGCTCCTCTGGACTCACTCCAGCAGCTTGAGCTGCAGCTGTGTGGGATACAGCGGGGTCAGGCTGCGGCATGGAGCGGAGCAGGATGCCTCCCTGCACAGAGACAAGCAGACCCTGCTGTACACCGTGACCTGACAAGCTGTCTAGAAACCAGCCCTATGCTTCCCAAAGCCTGCTGAATCCCTCCAGCAGCCACGTTTTAGTCCGTGTCCCGCTCTGCTGTGTTTGGATGGCTGCTGAGTCTGGTCACCCCAACAGCTGGCTGCCCCAGAGTGTTCTCTTAAAGACACTCAATCTAGATGTCACCTCGGTGTCCACACGCTGGCTTACTGTGTCTGCAAACCAGCCAGCGCTGCCTGCAAGACAGCATCCAGCCATGTCTGCTGGCATTTATGTTATCCCTACGGTGACTGGTGTCACCAAGCTTATTTCATTATTTAGTTTTATAATGTAAGCAACATTATTTATTATGTACCTCTGAAGGTATGCTCATCATGTTCACAGTGACAACTCCACGGTTCAGGGAGGTAGAGTGAGCTGCTGTGAGCAGGCATGGTTGTGGGTGCCCCAACCCTGGAGGGGTTCAAGGCCAGGCTGGATGAGGCTTTGAGCAACCTGGGCTGGTGGGAGGTGTCCCTGCCCATGGCAGGGGGTGGCACTGGATGGGCTCTAAGGTCCCTTCCAACCCAAACCATCCTGTGATTCTATGATTCTGTACAAGGTGAGCTGGGCGCAGAGTGGATCCCAGTGGGTAGCGAGGTGTCCTTTCCACTCTCTCCTCTTTCAGGAGATTTCTACTGTTGAATTTTCCCTTGTGAGCATTCTCAACCTGTTCTTCCTGCTAAGCCTGGCCTAGCAAATACAGGGCTGAGAAAGACATGGTTCTTTTGCCACAGAAAAGGCCCTTCTGTTGTTGATAAGACAGAGACAATGTATCAAGACCTGCATGAAGATCATTAAGCAGATCTTTACGTCCCATCCAGGAGAGGAGAAAGTGACTCCGTTCCTCTTACATCTTCGCTCCCTCCTTAACCCAAGCACTGAAGGGGAAAAGAATTCAAGTAGAAAAGCTCAGAGGAAAAAAAATGTTTGTTTAGCAAATGGGAGAAAGTAATGCTAATGGCAAAGGGGGAAGAGGTGAAGTACTTGAAACATATTAATGTAAGAAGATGAGTCACCGCATTTTGAGAATCGGAGAGCAAGCGATGAACAACTGGTGACAGTGGGGTGAGGGAATTCGCAATCTTCTGGGCAGGGCCAGCAGGAGAAAGGGAATTAAAAACAAGGATCAGGCAGGATCGGGCAGGAACCCAGCCCCAGCCTTGCTCGCCTCCTCTCTCCTACTGCCGTGCCCCTTTCCACCCACAGAGAGCTCAGAAACGCTGGGAGAGCCGGCTGAATCACAGCCAAGCCTTTCGAGCCTCTCCAACCCCAAGGAAAGCGGCAAGGGGCTCCCAGAAGAGCTGTGGGGCGGGGGGCTTAGTGAAGCATGGGAACTGGTTCTTCTGGTCGCAGCCCCTTGCAGTCATTGGAGCCCAGTCCTGAGTCACAGCTGGTTTGACTGGTCTGGTGGGAATTTTCTGAGTCGACACCCTGTTACTCAGGTTCCTTCGCGGGGTGTAGTTGCACTGGCTGGAACGTTAACATCATTTCTCCAAATGTTATGACCCTGCATGGTTCCTCCACGTTCTCTGCGCACAGAGGTATCAGCATGTCAGCCACCGAATTTTCTGCTAGGCAAATATTATCACCTCCCTCCTATAGAAGTTTGGTATCTTGATCTACAGGGCCTCAGAGGTTTTTATTCCTCTCCTTGTATTCCCACATGCGTTTAGTGCTGCCAGCAAACAACCCAAAACCTCAGTGACCTGCCTCAACAGCGTGGCAAAGCCCCTCGCAAGCGCATCCCTGCACTTTGCCCAAAATGAAGACGCATCGTCCGCCCCCCGCCCTGCTCCCCAGTTACCCGCTGCAGGCAGATCTGCGCAGAATCTGCTTTGCTGGGAGCTGCGTCTTCGCTCTGTGCCTTGACCTACGTACAGAAGGAGGAGTTCTCTGCAAAAATCAAAGGCCTGACATTAAAACAGTTACATAAACCCTGCATTCAAGCACTTACATAAGCCACACACAGCCTCCCGACAGAAAGGCAGCCGGCTGGGTGCTGCTGCTCTGCTGCCCAGCAAAAAGCCCCTCTTGCAGGTGAGAAGCTGCTTCATCACTGCTGCAGGAGAAGGAAAGATCCATTCCCCCGCTCTCTGCGAGGCTGCAGAACAGAAGGTACCGTCTCCAAAAGCGTGTTGGAAAGAACAGCACGTCTGCAGGCGTGACAGTGAGGAGCCCTGTTTGCTGGCGCTCTCGGAAACCGGCGCTGGGTGCAGCTTTGGGGTTTTTAAAATGGATCCCTGCTCATGGGCAGAAGGAGTGAGAGAAGCGGAAAATGTCGATACCTGCTGGTCAGCACAGACAGCAATGGCAAACGATGTCACAACTGCTCAGTATCCCCTCAGATAATATTAATTATGAACAATATCGTAACATGCTGCATTTCATCAATTTTTTGCATCCCTAGATGATTTTTAAGAGGATAACCCCAAGCCAGCAGGAAGCAGAGAGAACGGCGATACAGCAGCCTCAGCTCACGCTGAGTATTTGCTCTCCAAAGCCCAAGGCAAGCTGTTAATACCCCGCACTCCCCTGACAAAACCAAGAGCTGCAAAACACTGCCTGGCACTGCCTGGAGACTGCACGCGGGAGCAGGGCGCGGGAGCCCAGGTGCTCGGGGTATGCTCAGAGCTGAAATTCCAGGTCAGAAGCTCATTATCAAACAACCTGTGCACTCTGAGATGAAACTTCCTCCGGCACTAAGTGTTAGACCCAGATGCTGAAAAAAAAGAAAAGCCCCACTGGAATCTAGGAGTGTAAAGTCAATGCAGAGGCTGCTTTCCTCCCTCTAAATTAATTCAGTATGAGCTCGCATACTGTCCTGAGGGGTTTAGCATGGGTTGCAAGCCAATGGTGCTTTGCCAAGACATCCTGAATAAAGCAGAAATATCTATATTTTAGTGATTTAAACCCACTGACAGCACTGAATTGTTCTTTTGTGTTTAGTGAACATGTCATGTAATCTGTTTATGTTTGCTACTCTGGCATTAAAACATCATAGTCTGCGGTATCTGTGGTCAGGAATTATTGGCTTGGTACTTGCACACTTGAACTCTAGAAAATAGGCCACTCCCATGCCAGAAAAAACCAAAACAACAAAACAAACCTGCCCCATTGTTTCCAAATTAAGCACCAAAGTCTGAGGAACACCATCTAGTGACCACTGTGAAAGGTCTGGCTGCAAGATCTTTGCCCCAGGCGGCTGTCACCTTCTGTTTGGTCCAAGCAGCTGGGTACTGCACAGCTTCTGAGTTAGTCTCCATCCTTCCTCCCTGCCATAATCCCTGGAATGCTCTTACCTTTTTTTTTTTTTACATATGCAATGGGTGTTTGGCAAGTTGCTGCTGTTTTCATATACAATGTGAAATTAATTCTTGAATTTGTCGTCTGAACACGCCACAAATCTGCAACGCACCCTTCTTGTGCAGTTTCACATGCACTCAATGTTATATTATCCGTGCAAATCCTTTTTTTTTTTTAAATACAAATCTCTGTTCAAAATACCATAATTTATCAGCTTGCAACTCTTCAGTGCTGGCAGGGGTACCTTTTGCAAGGAGCACGTGGGCATGGAAAAAGGTGGGGACAAGCCTGAGGAGGAAATAGACTGGCTGATGCCAGGGGTGAAGAATAAATCCTGGTAATTTCAGCTGAGGAAGGCTGAAGGGGGAATCACTGGGTCCGTTAAAGGGATGTAGGGCACCCCTCTGTCAAAAGAGGAGCTGGCTCCACTCTAGACAAGTCCAATGAAACACAGCATTGGCGGAACCAGCTGCTCCCCACTGAATTCAGACTAGTCTTTGGAGAAATTAACTTTTTGGGTGTTTTGGACAGGACTGAAGAGCAAATCACTCTCCATAAGGTTTCAAAAGATGCTTTTCAAAAGGCCTCCCTAGATACACAAGAGTTCCTTCAGGTGACGCCGAAGCTGGGGCTGCACATGGCGGCTCACAAGCACCTTCAGAGTGGTGCAAGCCCAGCTGAGATTCACGGGGTGCTGGGACAGCTGGTATCTCACAGGACAAGGTTGGGAGCCCAAACCCACAGCCTGCAGCAGACAGGGCAGAAGGGAGGAGGAGGAGAATGTACCAGTTGTGGCTGCGGTAGAGTTAATTTTCTTCATAGTAGCTAGGATGGGGCTGTGTTTTGGATTTGTGCTGGAAACAGTGTGAGTGAGCGGCTGGATGGTCCTTTTTGCTGGCTGGGGTTAAACCACAACAGAGACCTATTGTCTCCTACACAGCTCCCACCACTCTGTTTGGCAAAACCACCTTGACAGGAGAAATTTGGCCAAGCAAACTCATTGTGCCCAGCGCACTTCCCAGTGGTTTCACTGGAGATGGAAATCATATATGTTAACATATATATATATAGAGTCACAGAATGGTTTGGGTTGGAAGGGACCTTAGAGACCATCCAGTGCCACCCCCTGCCATGGGCAGGGACACCTCCCACCAGCCCAGGTTGCTCAAAGCCTCATCCAGCCTGGCCTTGAACCCCTCCAGGGATGGGACACCCACAGCTTCTCTGAGGTCGGCACCAGCCTTAACACCGCGATTTCCTGCCTCTAACAGCCAACTGTCTTCATCTGCAAGAGATGATCCCTTCTGCATGATCTCAGGAGGCCTGTGCTTGTACACAAACTATTTTCTCGTCTCAGTCTCAAGTCATTCTAGTTCTTTCTATGTAACTGGGCAAACCACAAAGCTCTCCATCAGCTGGGCTCTCAAGCAAGGGGCTTTCCTACCACGCCATGAGCAATCCCCATTTCGTCCTGTCGCAACAACCACGTGCACAGATACGAGGCCAAGCCCCAGTCACATCAGTGGGTATTTTGCTGTCCTCTGAGGCAAAAGCCGTCCTGCAGTTTCAGCAACATCTTCTCCCCTCCTCAGGTCAGAGTAAAGCTGCCATGGGAATTACCGACTGTTTACGTGGTTTGTGGTGCACAGGGCACAGCTTGCACTTCTCTCTGCTCTCTGGCACTTGATGTGCTCCCCTCCGTTTCATACTGCTTTCGAGAAGCCTTATGTCATTTCATTTAATCAAACTTGAGTATTACCCACCCTACACTTTCCAATTCATACGAAAAGTTCATCTAAGGTATGAGCAGGCACATCACCATTGATTTTTAGCAGTTGATGAAATATGACTCTGTTTTGCCAGCAATACCATCTTCCTATCTTATCTCAAAGGACAGGCAGGAGCATTACGGCACGCTCGGAGTGGATTTTATAAGTGGCGAGCAGTCGGCAGGACACAATTTAGCCAAGTATTACAGTCACAATCTGGAAGGGTTGCCCTGTAAAGTCCTGGTTTGCTGCCATTCTGTTGCTGTAGTCTTCACACTGAAGTCCATCTTGTGCTTTAGAAAGGTGCTCCTACACTTGGGTGAATTCTCTGGGAGTTACTTTCCACTGGTATAGCCATAAAAATACACTAGAAATTACTAACTTGGTATCTTTGCCATTTATTCAAACCCTGTGAACTGGAACCATGTTGCATGAGACCCTTAGCTCTTTACTAGAGGGGTGCAGGTCGAGAGAAGCATCTTCCCCTCACCTAAAAAGAGCCAAGAAAAAGCAAGCTACAAAAGACAGAGACTCAAGACCTCCTTTTTTTTTTTTTTTTTTAACTTTTCAGGATTGTGGTTGAAAGGCTCTCAGTAAATCTTGAGTAGTGACTTCTGGATATGTGCCACGGTGCTCCTGTTCCTGATGTCACTCCTCTCCTCCCTAAGCTGCCAGCACACACAGGAGCAGCTGTTGGCACGTTCTTCTTTTGCCTCTTTTTCTTACCTGGAGATGCCAGATTTGTGAGAAAAGCACTTCATCCTGAACAGACAGCTTCTTCTAGAGACAAGCTCTGTGTGCCAAATGGGCCAGGGAAGCTGGGGTCAATCCTCCTGTTACCTGTCCCCTAAACCCCTCAGCTGGCTGCCTGCCCTTGTGCTGAGATCATGGTGAAGGATGGGTCCATAACACCAGAAGGAAGAAATATTTTACACTGAGGGTGGTGAACCACTGGCCCAGGTTGCCCAGGGAGGTGGGAGATGCCCCATCCCTGGAAACATTCAAGGTCAGGTTGGATGGGGCTCTGGGCAACCTGGGCTAGTGGAAGGTGTCCCTGCTCAGTGCAGGGGGGTTGGACTGGATGACCTCCATGGTCCCTTCCAACCCAAACTATTCTCTGATTCTGTAAGGATCAGGTACCAGTTGCCCAAAAGAGGTGCAATTCTGCCTCATAGCTTTTTTAGCTCCCTTCAGGGCTCTGGTCAAACCAGCTGGTCCTCACTCAGGTACTGGCAGAAGAGCAAGAGCCAAAACGGGAGTGGAGAGCAACCACAGCAAATGCCCTTCCACCACTCCTACTGTCACACCAGGCAGCTGCCTGCTTCCCTGAAGTCTGCAGTGCAAAAGCAAACCAAGAGAAAGATGTCCAGAACTGTATCTTCAGGCTCACTCTCTGATCCTGTTTTTTTTATGCAATGGCAAAGAAATTCCCCATTTGCCCATGCTTCAGCGAGCTGCTGTGTCCACATGCTCAGAAGGTGCTTTCTGAACAGCATTCTTCATGCCGTCATGACAGCTAACCAAAGCTAGTACTGGAAAAAATTATTTCAACATAGCAAAGCATTAATAACACATCTGGAAGTAGAAGAGACAAAAAATCTGGGAATCTTACTGCTGCCCTGTCCCAAATACCACTAGAAGCTCATGCAAACTGTGCAACATGACTCCTACTGGCACCACTGGTTATGACAGGTGAGGAGGAAAGTATGAACACGACCAGGAGCAGGAGCTGGAAGAGATGGCTCAGAAACCTGTAGAAAAATTACAGCTTCCTCTGAGGGGCAAGAAATGGCTTTATCCCAGGAGTCCTTGGCAATGCCACTGCAAGCAGAGGTGGGAAGTTGGATTCAAACTCTCCCAGTAGGAGATTGCCCCTTCTAGGTGCAGGGTTTTTAGCTGTCTTCATCTCCCATCCGTCTCTAGAGAGGGGAAAGCACAAGGAATAAAACAAAACCCTGAACAATCCTTATCTCCTAAAGATCTGTCTTATTTTTCTGCTTCCCTCAGCAGCTCCCAGTCTCCACTGTATTCTCTCTGCCTTCCCCACCACACCTCTGGAGAGTGGGTTCAGCCATCCCCCGCTTCCCGCAGCCCCACGGGCCTGCTGCCTCTGTTGCTCGAGGTGCTTCATCCTCTCCCCTGAAGAATGGGGTTGACCCTGTCAGAAGTCACCACATCCCCTGAGGCCTCTGAAAGTGCTGCTCTGCTCTCAGTGGTGCACTGCCCACAGCCCCTGGGACAGAAACCCATGGGGTTGCTGGGACCAGTAAGGTGACCTGGGTGTGTGGGGCTGGATGGTGCTGCATGTTTATGGGAGGGAGGGAAGTAACACCTTCCCACTGCTCAGCTGATGGTCTTGCTCCAGCAAAGCCCAAGAAAAGCAATGGTGGACACCTAAAGCAATGCTGCAGCTGTGGTCCCATCCAGGAGCAGATGCTCTTGCCCCTTCCCTTAGGGCACAGCAGCCCCTGCTGACACAGGGCAGGCAGAAGCATCATAGAATCACAGACTGGTTTGGATTGGAAGGGACCTTAGAGCCCATCCAGTGCCACCCCCTGCCATGGGCAGGGACACCTCCCACCAGCCCAGGTTGCTCAAAGCCTCATCCAGCCTGGCCTTGAACCCCTCCAGGGATGGGGCATCCACAGCTTCTCTGGGCAACCTGGGCCACTGCCTCACCCCCCGCACAGGAAAACATTTCTTCCTCAAATCTCGTCTCAATCTCCCCTCTTCCAGTTTAAATCCATTACCCCTCATCCTCTTGTCACTGGTTTGTGCCAGGCCAGGACTGGGATGGTCAGGACAGCAAAGCTTTGCTGACCCCCTGGGTCCAGAGAAGAAGGGATGCAAGGGGCTGGGACCAAGGGATGCTCCCTGTGCCCTGGGTGCGTTACAGTGATTCCCAAGCAGATCTTAGGTGTGGCAGCCCAGGTCAAGTTCATTATTGGGATAAACCCCCTGCAGACCCCGGGCCGGAGGAGATCTCGCCTCCGCCGGACCCCTGCCCTAGGTGGGTGGGACTAGGACCGGGACTGGGGAGGATGGAGAAGGCAGGGAGGACCTGCCTTGCCCTGTGGCCACAGTGCTGAGCTTCCCAGAGCCAGATCCCGGCTGGGAGAGGCTCTGCTCTCGCTAGGTGGAGCTGCCGGAGCGGTCACGGAGCTGGCGGCGGCCCCGGGAACCCACAGGACCTGCCCGGGGTCTCCGAAACGCACCGTGTCCCAGCCCCGCGCCCCGGGTCCCCACGGTGTGGCAGTGTGACACCGAAACTGAGCGATGCAAGAGCCTTTCTTAAACAAAGTCATGTTACGAAGCATACGTAATTTGTGATTTAGTCTGAATCAATGCCACCCTGTCAGCCTTCCATGCGATGGAAAATGCTGGAAGATGATTTTCTAAAAAAAAATCATAAAAATATGCACATAACGATTGCTACCACCATCGCTTTCTCCCTCCCATCCCCATTTAAATCATCAATTTAACGATTTCCAGTTCCCTGACACTGGACCACCCTGTGCCAACAATTTCTAAGCAGAGCTCTCTCTGCTGATTTCCACGGGGGGCTGCTCAAAGATCGATGGCCAGCGATAGCCTGCCGTACATATACTTGTCTAACAGAGTGCAAGAAACTGTATAAAAGCTCCAGCTATGCCAGTTACATTTCCATACATTTTTGCTGTTAATGTGAAACCAAAGGAAAGCCAGACATTAGTTTTAGCCTTACGGCATACCTGGTTATCCACATCCAGAAATCACAGGGTGGCCCCTGGACCCATACGCAGCGACTGCAGCCGTGGGGACACTCGTGGCCATGCACGTGCTTGGGTGGCTGGACTGGCCAGCCGGGGCTGGGGGATGACGGGTGAACTTCTGTTCCATCTAAATCAGTGTCTTTGTCCACACCTCACATGCACATACACCACAAAGCGAGTAATTTACATGCAGTGCTGCACAACATAAAGAAAAAGGAAGGGAACTTTGGAAGAGTTCACAGCCCATAGGCAAAGATAAACAAGGAGCATGGAGCACCGGTGGTCCTTGTCCCTGCTGTCACATATCTGGCCTACAATGGGGTCTGCAGCAACAAGACAAGGGATAAAGGTTTTAAACTAAAAAAGGAGAGATTTAGACTAGATATAAGGAAGAAATATTTTACGCTGAGGGTGGTGAAACACTGGCCCAGGTTGCCCAGGAGATGCCCCGTCCCTGGAAACATTCAAGGTCAGGTTGGATGGGGCTCTGGGCAACCTGGGCTAGTGCTGAAGGTGTCCCTGCTCAGTGCAGGGGGGTTGGACTGGATGACCCCCATGGTCCCTTCCAACTCAAACTGTTCTATGAATCTATGATTCTCTATGTATGTTTTGGCATGATTGTTAATATCAGGTTTCTGGAAGAGTTTCCTTGTCTGTGTCTGCTCAGCCACATGGGTTCCCCAAGCCCACCTGGAAATGGAGCAGCCACCCAAAAGCACCCACACTGCGGTACCCAGCACTACTGCTCCCCTTTCCAGAGGAGGAAGGGCCATTCCTACTGCAAGGAGTGCAGTCCTTCGCGGGCACATGGCTAGAGAGAAATATCTTGTCTGAATGCCACGTAGCATCACGGGAATGTCTGTGTCAGCTGCAGCCCTCAGTGGCACCACGCAGCTGACTAACACAGAATCATAGAATCACAGGATGGTTTGGGTTGGAAGGGACCTTAGAGATCATCCAGTTCCACCCCCTGC
>NW_010128085.1:10008-12871 GCF_000699245.1 Pterocles gutturalis
TCATCCAGCCTGGCCTTGACCCCCTCCAGGGATGGGGCATCCACAGCTTCTCTGAGCAACCTGGGCCACTGCCTCACCACCCGCACAGGAAAACATTTCTTCCTAAAATCTTGTCTCAATCTCCCCTCTTTCAGCTTAAATCCATTACTCCTTGCCCTGTCACTCCACCCCTGATGAAGAGCCCCCCCCCATCTCTCCTGTAGCCCCCTTTCAGCACTGGAAGCTGCTCTAAGGTCTCCCTGGAGCCTTCTCTTCTCCAGGCTGCACACCCCCAACTCTCTCAGCCTGTCCTCGCACGGGAGCTGCTCCAGCCTCTGACCATCTCCGTGGCTCCTTTGGCCCCGCTCCAGCAGCTCCGTGTCTGTCCTGTGACATGACCCAGCAGAGCACTGGGTGCACCTGGTCTCTCATGAGCCCGTGGATCCCGGACAGACAGACACTTTGCTCTTGCAATCCTCTCCTCATGCCTTTCCCCCAGCAGGGGTCAGGCCGGACCCGTGATCACAAATCAAAAGGAACTGCTCTGCTCCAGCATCAAATATTTTCCATGCTCCAGAAAGGAGAAAAATATTTTGCCTTACTGAGGATAGAGAAAATACTTGAACATCTCATTTAAGAAAAGCAAAAGAAAGACTGAAACGGCAGCAGAAGTGACTGCAAGCAGGAGCTTGCAACTCCCCCTCTGACTTTTCCTTGCAGCTCTTTTAAGGAGGCAACAATCAGGTCCTGTTTCCAAACCAGCCTTCGTTACATCCTCAGCCTCTCTTCCCAGTTATTCTGGCCACACTTCAGGCTAAATGGCAACAGAAATTCAGCCAGGATGTAGGGAGCACAGCGTTACAGCAGCAAAGCGACAGGAGTGTGTCCTCAGAAGTGACGGGGAACCCCCGGGGACAGCAGAGCTCACGGCATCGGGCTGGGCAGACAAAGCTGTTACCCACAGAACCCATTCCTGCACGGTCAGACCAAATAAACAACACACGCGATACCAGTCCTAGGCTGACGTCCCCAATAAAACCCCCAGCTAGAGGTGACAGCATTTTGTGACACTTTGAAGAGCAAACCGGGGGGTCCCCAGTGGGAATGCCTCTGCCTTTGGCTGTCACCAGAGATCCACAGGCAGACACTCAGGGACAAGGATGCTAAAAAGCCAGGTGAGATGTACCCAAAGGCCTGGCTCCGGAAAAATGTTCTGGCCAGCCTCAGTTTATTGGCTAGCGAGAGAGGACACAGAGGATGGTGTTTTCATGCGCAGAATCTTAATGATAACTTCATTATATTTTTACTGTATTATTGGCTTGCGATTTTGTAGTCTTACAAGAAATTTCCGTTTCCACCTCTCCATTAATTGTCTGATTCATTTTCTTGGCCTGTGGTAATGCCTCCGAGCTACATCACTAAAGAATCAGTGTTCTGCATTAGATAAATATAAGACCGAGTGTGATTAACCTATTAACTATTTTTAATTAGCTTTTACTGTTCTTCAGATATTCAGTGTTTTTGAGGAAGCTGAAAGAGAATAAGAGCACGCTGGTACTATAGAGCTGTATGGAGCTAGCATATAGACTGAGATTATTCATCATCACTGGCAGCAGCTCTGCTGGAGGGAATCTTGCAACAACATCACAATTTTCCTGCTAGAGTGAATGCCATAATGGACGCATTTGTGGCGTAAATTATGGGCAAGAGTGAAAAAAAATTAAATCTTTATAGCATTTTTATGCTCTGTCTTCCTTTTTGGTAATCAGATCTTGATTAAGAGTTGGAATTAGCACCCAGAAGAACATTAGGATTTCCTGGCTCCGTTCCTTCCCACCGTGTAGAGCAGGCGAGAAATGATTCAGTGGCTTTACAGTTCTGCTACGACAAAAAAGTGGCTAAATACCTATCCATCACTTTAAGAAAGTAACCGACTGCTTGCTTGCAATGAAGAACATATACTAACGGCAAAGCATTTTATTTGCTAAATAAAGCCATTATTTGATTTAGGTTCTCTCTGCTATTTCCCCTGCTAGTCCCACCCTTATTTTCTCAATCCCAGACCTTCCGTGGGCAGGTACTGGCTTGTGCTGTCAGTAAATTGCCACTCAACCACCCCTCATTAGTGATGGACCCCCATAAGGAAAAAAAAAAAAAAAAAAAGAAGATAGAGGGTACCAGACCCCACTCCCAGTCACAACTTCCGAGGGTAAAAGCCAGGCAAGGAGGTGTCCCCAGCATCTGTCCCCACTGCTGGACAGTTGTGAGGGCTCTGGACAGGACAGAGCCAACCCGCCTTGGAGCCACCACCCCGGGCACAGCGGGACACAGCGGTGGCATGGTGCAGCAAGCCACAGTCCCCTTCTCATCGGCTTGAAGAATATCTGGCCCTACTCTGCCCAAGCACTGCAGACCTTTTAACTTCAGGCTAATTTTTTTTTTTTTCCCTGATATACCAGGGCTATTCCAACCAACGTGAATTTCAGGGGTGCAGTTGCTCCAGCACTCACTATGAGCAAACAACTCCTCCCAAAATTGGGGAGATGCAGCCAGGTATTAAAGACCAGGCTGCAGCAGACCTGTTCAGAAGCCACCTGTGCTCCAGAAGGAGCTTGGCCGCGGCGTTTCAGGCTGAGATTTGTTCACCCCGTTAGTGAAGTTTGTTATTGGGGTGATTTTTACACCCCTCCACCCACTGCTCAGCACAGCCCCCCTGCCCTGGGGGGGATTTTGCCTGCCCACTTATGAGAAACAAGAAACTGAATACAAGAAAGGAACTAAATATATTTTTTTCCAAATATTTCTGGGTCACAGCTATTAAAGACACCGAAAGGAGCTGATGCTGACGGCTGCTTTTGAATCCCAGCTATTTCTCAGCCTTATT
>NW_010128086.1:0-22737 GCF_000699245.1 Pterocles gutturalis
ACGTGGTGGTGGTGGTCCTGACACCAAGTTCATTCATATATTTATATACATTTTTATTGATAATGGGCCTAATCCTCAATGATTTTTCAAGAAATTTCCTCACGTATGACCAGACAAGTTCAAATAAAAGAATAACTGCAGAGATTTCATCTGCCTTTTGCATGGAAGCACAGGAGAGAATGAAACAAAAGTACTTCCTTTCTTATCTCCCTTAGTTGCAGATCATGAAAGAGACCCATGTCCTAGCTCTCCAATTGACCAAGGAAGCTAGCTGTGCAGGGAGATGCATTATTCACATACAAAAGGATGATAAAACATAGGAATATTTCATTCACAGTCAAGCAAATTCTTAGGTGTCTCAGCTTCAACTTTGAGAGCCACATTGTTGAAATTCTTTCACGTATGTGGTCTAGAAAATGTTCACCATAACCAATTCCTGCCATTTCATATGTCTCTCAAATTTCATTAAGCTCTTTGCTTATTCATTAATGTTTATTCATGAATCTAAATCTACTGTTTGCTTTTAGTATTACTATGCAACAAATACAGACTTAAACTTTTAAAAAACCGTTTAACTCAAATGTTTTACTTTTTTTTTTTTTTTTTTTACCACCAGTAGGGAACTAACAGCTGTATGCACCGAAGTTTTAAGACAGAAAATTATAACAGGAAATAATAGGATTTGCTTACTCATTTGCAGGTCATACAACTGCACGTGGGAGTTGGCATCAGAGAGAGACAACCATGTTAGAAGTCCCCAGGTGCATTTGCAGTAGCTTTGTAGTTTGGATGAGTAGTTTTTAAGCAACTCTCCCCATCGTCTCCAGTTTGCCGTACTTGTGCCACCACAGAATCCTCACAAAACTGGATTCCTCTATGATGAAGATAAAGCAGAAGATGAGCCTGAGGAAAGCACTTAAAGGACTGCTACTGTTGAAGATGCTCAGTCTGCCAGTCCAGATGAAAGCTAGTCCAGAGTGACACTGTGTGGACACCAGCGCCAACTGCTCCTTCTATAGATCTGCTCCTACTTTCTAATGTAGCCTTTATCATTAAATGGAGCTCAGATGGTAAAAATGTTGCTGTGACCTAAATGCATAACCATTTTCCTTTCTCAAAGCCATTTTTTACAATGTATCAAAGCCTTTGTTAACAGGAAGGAAGGAAGACAAAGGAAATAACCTAAGAGTTCAAATACAGTTCAAAGCACTGCAGTCTAACATGTATCTGTCACTCAGTTGCAATATTGGAAACCTGTCATATATTCTGGGGATGGTTTCTGAAGATCTTTACACATCTGCCAACAATTTCTGCAGATATCTCAACTTTTCATGGCAGGACCTGCTGCCTGTCAATGGGAGACAGTCTGGTGCATTCTGGCCTCCTTCGTACCTTGAACCATAAAGCAAAAGTCAAAAGGAAAAAGACAATGTGATACAAAATGACCCTAGCCTTCACACCATTCCAGATCACTCTGAAGTGGATCATTACATGCAAATCAATGTATGTTCAAGATCAGTGACAGAAACTGAGTTGCAAAAACGCAGTTTCTCTTTCTGTTAACGTGAACTGGGGAGTGCGCTGGAAGCCACTCCAATGTACAGGCATATAGGGCTCACCTTGCATGAGGGGGATATCCTCAACTGAAGATATGAATTCTGCAGCTTATTGGTTCCTGTAATGTGATACAAACCATCCGTACCCCAGCGAAGAACTTGGCTTGGTAATATTAAGCCTGCAGGATAAATGAAGCAAACAACATTACAATGCAACCCACATCCTCACCCCACACTTATCAGTGTTCGCATTAGCTTCTTTACTTCATTGTGAAAAATCAAGTTTGTAAATCTCTATCTTGATAGCATCTAACTTTCAGGTCTATTATTCCTACCATGACAATCAAGGGCATTGTTGAAGTTTCAAATGTTTTCTTGGCTCAGTTTAACAGCAAGAAAACCTGAGGATAATTAATAAGGCCAGTACTGATTGGAATCTGCCAATCAGATACAACAGCTAGCGTTTTTATAGGTAAAGAAAACTCTCTCCTTTGATATTTGCATGATGCTAGATAATTCAGGATCACTTTTCATTAGCTGAACTTGAGGATGTCATTTGAGCTTTTAGAAGGCTCAGTCTCACTATGTTGGATTCTACAGAAGAGCTGTTTTGTTTCACTAAATCTCCATTAAAGATCAACTGACAACACTGCAGTGCTGGTGAAAGAGAAATCATTAAATGTAACATTATTGATTGGTGTGTAATTGTACTATAAAAATTCATGATGTTACCAATGATTGTTTTTCTCCAATAAAAATATTTTACTAGGTGAGTGTGTATTTTATATCATATCATACTTTAGGGAAATTTCCAATCACGGTTCTGGTTTGTTTGTTTTTTTTTTTTTAATAAGATAAGCATTACACTTCAGATTATCTAGTAGTTCCACCTTTCAACATAACTTGCACCTAGTTTATAAGAAACAAAGTATGAGGTTTTCATTTTAATTTTCATTTTAATACTTGTTTTAGGCAGGGGCTAATAAAAAGACCAATATTTGTCACCTTCTGACATATTATAGCCACCATCAGCAGCATTCAGTCTCGCAGTCCTTCCATTTCAGGTGCCAGAAACGGACTACGATTTTGTCAGTTATCAGACCTCTGGACTATGATTTCATTCCTTATCAGATCTTTCTTCTTTCTCTCATTTTTTAGCAAACATCTGGGTAAGGCTAGTGAGCCTTTCTTGCTACCCCTCTTGGTCCTTGAGCAAATCTTAACTGTTCAGAAAGAAAATATAAAAATGATGAAATTAACTATCTCTTTAACTGCTTAAATATGCAGCTCAGGCACATGCCATGTTTTGTTGGTCCAGCACTATAGACTGAGTGCCTGATGGGAAAATATACTGTCTATAAAGGCATCAAAAGCCATGTGTCCACCAAAGTCTGATTTTCATGCAGAAGGTATGAGACTGGAACCTAAGTGGGGTTCTCCTTAATGAGAAGTTGAGACGTGGCCAAGATATGCAACTTAGAAGTGCTCTAGAGATCTCCAAAAGTATGTTCTTTTGGGGTTCCTCATTCTTCTTCAAAGCATATTATGCAGCTTTTCTTTTTGTTTCCAAATATTACAATACTTCTCCTGAAACTTCTTGCGAAGCTTCTAATTCAGGAGGGAGAAATGAAATGGATCTGATTCAATTCATTGATATTCCTACAGTTACCGTGCTTTTGATGAAGAAGAATTGTTAGAACTGTATGCTAGCCTTATCCATATCGGCGGAACCAATAACTGGATACTCTTCAGGAATAACTAAACAACTTCTTTATATTCATAGGCCTGTTACACTCTGAGGGCAAGCCATTGTTAGTAACAACTTTCAGTATGTGAGCCAGCATGCTTTTAAAGAGTATTAGTGTGCTGTCTGAATCTCATGTCTATCTTTTCCTAATTACTTGAAATCTGGTACATCATGAAGTATTATCTAATTCAGTCATTTTGCTCATTCAGCGCTCAACTGATGAAAGGTCTGATGTGGTCAAGCAAGGAAGGGGAGCAGAGGAGTTCCAAAGGAGGCAGCTGCCATTAACAGGGAAAGATCTACATCCCTCCTGACCCAGACACATTTCAAAACCCAGTGTCTGAGGAAGGAAAAAGTTCTGAATTTGTTTTTAAATAATTGAGGGCTCCAGAGATTTCTATCAAATGTAAATCTGTTACTCTTGATACACATCACTGCCCATCAAAGAAATAAATTTATGGGTAAATAATAACAGGGGTTTTTGAGGGTTATTGTTAAAAGAGAAAGAACAGAGAAACCCTTGTGGAGGTGTCAGGAAGCTATTTATTATGTCAGACCACCGTCATAGACACAATGTTCTAGAACCCAAGAGGGGAACTTGTAACATCTTTTTCAAAGGGTCTTCTAAGATTAATGTTATTGCCATTATTGTTTATTTTTTTAATAATTTTCCTAAAATGTACTCAGTAGATGCTACTACCTTTGATGATGAGGGGGTGGATGAAGAGTATCTTTTTTCCTTTAAGCAGCCACGACTATATAATTTTTTTATTTTACTTCAGTTTCTGTCTTTGATCCTCCATCCTCTGTTCTAAAGCTGAAGTACACTCCTGCCCCTGGCTTATTTTCCTTTGAATATGAGCACAGCAGGTCTGACCCTCAAGCTTTCTTGTGCTAAGCACTGCAAATTCCTCCTGATATTTCTGTGCCTGGATCTTCCTTAGCAGACCTTGGTAGCAAGAGTTAGCAGAAAGCCCTATTCAGGTTTTCCCTCAACTCTCTTTTAGAGTGTATTACCTAACAAAGGAAGGCAAGACCAGGACATTTTTAATCATCACATATAGAAGTTAACCATTTAATATCAAAGAATAAACTAAGTACATATGGCTTTGTGTACTGGAAAGACTTAATCTGGAGCCACAGGTCTGGTCTTTCTGTTTTCTTGCCAATCTCCAGCCCGCCAGGATAGGCATGGTGCGCTGAAACACACCAAACGCAGTCTGGTTTGCTGAAGGGGGAGCATTGCCGAGAGCAAATACTCCTGTCCTGTTTGCAAGCTCCCAATATATTACCAAGGGTTACATCATCTCAGTTTTGTTTTTACATTCTACTGACCTTCAGGTTTTGTCTGTTTTCCGCTACGTGGTGTTTTGAACCTGCTGCTTCTCACGCTTGCATAGGGTTTTCTGCACTGCTGACTCACTTGTACACAATAATTCTCTAACCTGAAGGTCAGTTTACATTTTTGCTAACCACCAGTTCTTTATTCCCACATTTTCTCACAAAATATGGTTCAACTCAACCAAATTGAGAGCAGAGCTAAGCTTGGGTAAGCTTTTCCAAAGCCACATCTTTGTCTAACCATAGCGCATAGTGATGTATACCATTTTGGCAAACAAAGCATTTAAGTTCCTACATACACCTTTCCGAACTGATAAAATTCTAGTGGCTCCTATAGATTTACTGTTACTTTACACAAGCTCCAAATCTGCCTTGAGGATTCTTAACTGCTAGGATTCCCTTCATTTTGCTTAAAACCAAAGTAAACACCATCTTCGGAACTGCTTCTTCCTGCATCAAATAACACGTCTCTGAGAAGAGCCATTTGGCCCTTTTATGCCTGTGAGTTGCATTCTGACTGCCTGCCCTGTCTAGGTGTGCAAGCTTGTACATCCACATAAATACACTTCTGAGATTTCCGCATCTTGTTTCACCTGCCATAGTGATTGCAGCATTAGTTGTTCCAACAGTTGATCCATATTATTGTTCCTAGTGATGTTAGTAAACTGGTGATTTTGGACCAGTGTCTGTATATTATAAGCAATATAAGCAACAGGAAAAAATCTCACAAGACAGTATTTCTTCTTAAATTCTTCTATTGCCAGAAGCTAGAAAAATCAGTATGTAGCTGAAGTAATGAACAGCCTGCTGTATATATTGCCTGTGAAATGTAATCAAACATTGATTATTTTTTTTTTACATTCTAGAAGACTTAAAAGGTATTTTCAAGGTACTATTCATCCTTTTTATTTTTCATCCTTTTCTTCTCTATCTTGTAATAACCAGAAGGTATAACAGACACGGGGGTTCAGAAAAAGACTGGAAACAGCCTGAGATTTTCCTATTGAATTTTACATTAACATATTCTTAGAGCAAGGGGTGCGTATTGGGTTTGTGTGGCTAGGGTTAGGTAGTGGGGAGGCAATAGGGGTGGCTTCTGTGACAATCTGTTAGAAGTTTCCCCCATGTCTGACAGAGCCAATGCCAGCTGGCGGCTCCAAGGCAGTCCTGCCGCTGGCCAGGGTCAAACCAATCAGCGATGGTGGTAGTGCCTCTGTGATAACATATTTAAGAAAGGGAAAAAAAGTCTTGTGCAACTGCAGCTGTAGCAGAGAGAGGAGTAAGAACATGTGAGAGCAACAACTCTGCAGACACCAAGGCCAGTGCAGAAGGAGGGGAGGAGGTGCTCCAGGCGTCAGAGCTGAGATTCCCCTGCAGCCCCTGGTGCAGCCCATGGTGAGGCAGCTGTGCCCCTGCAGCCATGGAGGGTTACGGGGGAGCAGATCCCCCTGCAGCCCAGGGACGACCCCACGCTGGAGCTGGTGGATGCCTGAAGGAGGCTGTGACCCCATGGGAACCCACGCTGGAGTAGGCTCCCGGCAGTATCTGTGACCCTGTGGGGGACCCACATTGGAAAAGTTCATGGAGGACTGTCTCCCATGGGAGGGACCCCATGCGGGAGCAGGGGAAGAGTGTGGGGAGTCCTCCCCCTGAGGAGGAAGGAGCAGCAAAGACAAAGTGTGATGGACTGACCACAACCCCCATTCCCCATCCCCCAGCATCGCTCGGGAGAGGAGGTAGAGAATTCAGGAGTAAAGTTAAGCCCGGGACAAAGAGAAGGGTGTAGTGAAGGAGGTTTAAGGTTTGTTTTTGTTTTCTCATTACCCTCCTCTGATTTGATTGGCAATAAATTACATTAATTTTCCCCAAGTGGAGTCTGTTTTGCCCATGACAGTGGTGAATGATCTCTCCCTGTCCTTATTTCTTCCCACAAGCCTTTCCTTACATTTTCTCTTCCCTGTCCGGCTGAGGAGAGGAGTGATAAGAGGGGCTTTGCTGGGCACCTGGTGTCCAGCCAGGGTCACCCCATCACAGGGTGTAAACTGCAGGCCCCACAATTGACTTTATTAATATGGAGTCTTTGGGATTAAGAATCTGAATTTTGCCTTCTAAGGAAATTAGATTAGGATTTGAATTAGAAGTCAAACCTACCTTCAGGATTTATCCTTTTAACTCTTACAGCCTTTCTTTCAAGTGATGGTTAACTGTTTATTCAGGTGTAGCCAGTCATGTACACCTGTTGCCTGTACTACACTCAAGCAAGCCAGTTCAGGCTCAGAATCTGCACAGCTGCAAGCCTTAGCTGCTTCATCCTGCCTCCTTCTGAGCAGGACAGACTCAGACCCAATGATCGTCAAGACAATAAGGCTACACCAGTTTCAAGGTGAAGTTTTTTTCATCTGAGTCAGAGACTTGAGCAAGCTACGCCTTACTGTACAAGCTTTTTATATTGTTGAAGTAATTTTTTTTTTCAAAGACAACACTAGAAAATATATCATGTAAGCAGATGTTTTAAGTAAATAGCCTTGGACCAGCTTTTGTTAGAAGCTATCAGCTACAGTAGCTTGCTTAAGAGGCCATACAGTCTACAGGATGACTTTGAAGTAGGCTTAGACTGCAGCTGTATGATGAAGAATTGGAATTCAGGTGATGAATTCAGTTCTTGGCTGCATTAGAGATTTTTCAGCTGACTTTGGGAAATAACTTAGTCATTCAAGCTAGGATTCAGCCCTCTTATGCCTCTCAGGCTGTGCTGTCATCTAAGATTTTTTTTTACTTCTTTTCTCCTTCCCCACATGCTCATATACTCCTGCCATTGATTTTGCATTTATATTATGCTGACATCTGCATTTAGAAGTCTAAAGCTTCTTACACCTCTCAGGTGACCCTTCACACATGCTCAGCACACAAAACTCTGACAACCTTGACATCTCAAATTTGTATCCAAGCCCTATCATGCTGTTTCTTCTACTTCCAATTTAGACATTTACATCCCTCTGCTGATGTCCTTAAAGTCCTTATTTTTGGTCATACTGAAATTATAATTACTCTGTCCCACCAGATTAGATCAGATATTCCTGTAGCAGAAAGGAGGCTTGAACATCAGATGAAAGCACTGATTCCTTAAGGGCTTGTCTTAGCTTGTAGATTAGTAAACAGTGAAAAACATGACATAAGAAGTGCGGGACTTTTCCAGACAAGATTAGCAAGGAACGGCTGTTAGGATAGGGATGGCTGGCAAAAGCTGTAGGTGACACCATAGATTATGACTGAGAGTAAGGCTATGGATAGTTTTGGGGGTTAGAAAGGAAGCAAAAGAGATTTCTGAGTTCAGTGGGGCAGGACTGGAACAGGGAATATGACAGTACTGTGGATTTCTGTCCACGAATATAGTAAGAGATCAGAGACAGGCCCATACACTACTGACATAAGCCACTTAACAAGTCCTAGGAAGAAATGCAAAGACGTTCTACCAACTCCAGCTTTCTAGACTTCACAGAAGAACACTCTGACATCTTTTCGGGGATGTATTCCTTGCTGAATATGTTAAAAGCTTCACATGCCTCACCTTAAGTTGAAGAAGGCTTTAAGTATTCTTTTGGTCTCAGTCCAGGCTCAGTCCATGACTCAGTCTGGGCTACTTAGATGATACCTGGCCTCTCCTCCTGGCCAGTCCCTCTCACCAAATGGCTATTCAATCCTCCTTCTTCTAACAGATAAGATGAACACAACTCTAGTAAAAAAGACATACCAAGAATGAGTGAGGAAACAAAGGATTTATTACAAAAGAAATATATAACATGTAGGGAAGGGAGGAGTGAACAGTTTACATCAAAGAATATCAGGATTCTGGTTGACTGTCTTTGCTGTGGTGTGGAAGTGTGATGGAACTGAGATGCAGACGAGCATCATCCCTAAGTGAGGAGTCAGTGGTTCCTTCTTCCTAGACATTTCTTGACACCCAGCACTGTGACCAAAGATAGAAGTAGCCCATTTTGTAGCATGACTTCACAATCCTCAGTCAGGTAGTTTTTTTCCAACTTTTTGACACCAGGAGCTACAGACCAAATGTTCAGAGGGGGATGTACAGATATAGTTATGGCATGGGGACATCATGACAGAGTTACAGCTGGAATTACCACAGTCATAGTCACCTCAATCATAGTATGGGCTCTCTGGCCTTAGGAAGACCTTGTCCTCTGTCTCAGCTCAATACAGGCTGCCTGGCAAAGCAACCAGAGAGTGCAGAACTTACTCTCAAGGCTGAACACAGAAATATGATCCACTCATTTCCTTCACCATCAGTTCTGAAACAACAAAAATTATCAGAAAAGACATTTCCTAGGCTGAAGAGTTACTGTGACATGTTATGAATGGATGGCTCACATCCGCACTGTGACATTCAGTGGGCCAGAAAGTGATATCTCATTGCTGGTACTGCCTCTTCTTTTCTTTCTGTACTGAGTTCTCCTATTGTTCGCTGGGCTTTGCAATATTTCTTTAGAAATGGGGGTGGTGAGGAGACTCTGAGGTCTTTCTAGAAAAGAGAGTTTTGACAGCTATGATGAAGGAGTGCATCTGTATGCAGAAGCAGGAAAAATGTAGAGGGTGAGGGGAGGGTGATGATTTGTAGATGCTTTGTGAACACCCTGCAGGCAGAACAATGCCTAAATGACAAGTGAACCTAAAAGGACTGATAGATTTCCACAACAGTTGGGCTCTTCGTCTTTGTTGTGCTGAAATTTCTCAGCTGTAAAATAGGGATAATTATATTTTCTTCCTTTTACCCGTTTTCTGTTTTCTTTATAAACAGAATTGTCCTTCTTTGCTTACCCCTTCCTAACATTTCCATAGCAACACACAACCCATATAAGTACCTGTAACTATTTCTTTCAAAAAGCACACAGGGAAGAAAACCACTATTTCTATGAAAACATTAAGATTTAGATTTATTTTTATATCTTTTTTTTTTAAATTATTTCCAGGACTGAATTTCTCCAGGTTCAAAAAACTACCCCTTAAAAATAACTCAGCTTGAAAAACAAAATCCAAGTGAACTGAGCTCTGCTCTCACTATAAAGATCAGGCCCGTGCCTCTGCTCAGCATCTGCATTCTCAGCAAACTGCAGATAGGTGACTTTAAGACTACTGAATGTTTTGTGGTACAGGCATATTAAATAATATTAGGTATTTGTAAATGGCATAATGCAAGCCCCACAAGCATCACTACAAAGCATAAGCAATGTCATTAAAATCAGCAGAGTTCTGTTGGTACGGTGCAAGTATGTGAAACCTGAACCAGCCTGCTCTGTTGTTCACAAATTACAGTGATGACTGA
Organism: Pterocles gutturalis; assembly: GCF_000699245.1. NCBI lineage: Eukaryota > Metazoa > Chordata > Aves > Pterocliformes > Pteroclidae > Pterocles > Pterocles gutturalis. The sequence goes on from NW_010128086.1 coordinate 9,983, forward strand.
TGAAATACTTTGGTTTGAAACCATATTTTTTTTATTGGTATGTGGCATAGTAATCACCAGCCTGAATCTCAATACCATTTTTATCAGAACTGTAGAAAACTTTGCCTTGTTTGATCCCCCACTCTCATATTCTCTTCCTCCTTCAGTCAACAGTAAAGTAACTAGTCAATGTTCGTGTCGCAAAATTTCAGTGCAATGGTAAAATAACTTTGAGTTATCATATAATTGTTACAGATGGATGCACCACATCCACAAGGTGAAACAGGCCACAATATTCCATGTACTATGATAGCAGATATCTGGGACCTTATTATTTCTTCAGGAGGCTCATTGGTTACAGTAGCTTGTCAGGAAGATGATATGAGACTACTATAGTGCTACACATTGCTACACATACCCCAGACATTCATAGGAAATGCAGCAGTTAAAAAGTTTGCCACTGCCTATGCATGTAATTGAGAGCTTTTCTGCCACTTAAGAGTGAATAAAGAGCATTTTTAGTTGTTTTAATTATCTTTTTATTTATATGTCAGTTCAAACAAACTTGCATTATGTGAATTAAGATCAAAGACTCTAGTTCCGGATATGATAAATAAAGGTGGGTTTTATTGTCCCAGAAAGGCCACCTAATAAAGCTAGGCCCAAGTAAGTTTGATGGACCTTAATTTGCTAGGTTGGGCCTTATGACCTGACACAATGAACTTATTGCTTGGTACATAATTGCAGCTAGAAAATGGTTTCTAAAAGCTGACAGATGTTAGAGGGGTTTTATATCTACTTTTACTTACTTTGACAGCTTAGAATTGTGATGTGAGGAGGCTGCCAAGATTTTGCAGTGCAATTAAGTGACAAGCAAACTTTAAAGGGATTTAGAGTTGGGCTGTAAGTTGAAAACCAGGCTCATGTCTGGATTTAGATTTGATTTCAACCGACTGCTTTCCTGTTTTCCTGCCCTTAAGCTTTGGCTCCTCCAGCAACAGAGGTTGAAAATAAGTTACTAAATTGAGGTCCTGCAGTAAAGCACACGCACAAGAAAATTATTTTCACAAGGGTCTGGAATTCTCCTTGTCATCTTTCTTTATTCTACACAGACTTTTCATATCTCCCACTTTCTGCTATCTATTTCCTTTCCTAGATTTTGATAATAGTCTTATAGCTCCTTTCTAATAGCTTCAGTGTTTTTTAGTTTCTAGTCTTTGTTTCTTGCATATAAAATTCTTCCTTTCAAGGTTTTGTTTCTTTTTGGTTTATTCTCTCTTTTTTTTTTTTTTTTCTCTTTTGACTCTTCCTCTTTCTGCAAGATTTCAGTCATGTGTCAGTGAAACTTTTTTTTTCTCCACTGCTTTCTGCTCTCTCAACTGACATGTATTTTTTACTTATTCCCTTAAGTTAGCACACCCTGAGCTCTGCATATCATTCCAGTACCAATGCTAACTTATTTTAAGATGCTTTAGCTATCTCTGCATAACAGTGAAGTCTGTTATATAGATGCTGTATACTTTTAACCTGCTTCGCTCAGTTGTCAGATACGGTACATTGGCCCAAACAACAGATGAGTGGCCACATATCAAGAGATTTTGGCAGGCCCCTAAAGCCCATACTTTCATTGTAATTGATACATGGGCTAGCTATATCAGTTTGAATACAGTCCATAAGTTAGATACATATTCATGTAGAACAGGCATATTCGTGGCTACAGTATCACAAGTTTTCATTCCACATGCCTCAATGTACTCTTACCAGGTTTGCCTTTTTCCGTTGGCCCATTTAGCCTCAGGTTTCACTAGCAATGTGTGGGATCAAAGAAAGCACCCAGAATTAAGCATTTTCCTAGGAGATATTTAGTGCAAGTAATATTTTCATTGAGGAGTACCTCCCCAGTACCTGTCCTTATGGTCTCCAGTCTTGCCATTTCTCACTTCTTTCAACTGTATGTAACAATTATATGAGTACATATTATTAAAGTATTTAACATTTTTAATGAATTGACAACACAAAGCTTTTCACTCTAGTGAACTGAAAATCTCCATGAAGCTTTGCATGAAAATATGGGGCATTAAAATCAGGCTCTTCAGCAGCAGACGTATAATTGTTACACTGAAGACGCTGCCAAAACTCTGATTAATGCCAGTGGAGCCCAAATTCTACCTAAGGAAACCTGAGGTGCCATTTTAGGGCTAGTCAGACTTCTCATATGACGAAGACAAAAGAAAACAAAAGGCTTTTAAAGAAGCGTTAGAGTCCAGTAAGTTGAAAATTCGGCACCTGCTCTCCTCAACTGCAAAATATTAAGTGTACAGGTGCCTACTTACGGAAATATCCCTGAAGCAGATGCCAACTGTTTTCTTAAGATAGGGGTAACTGAGACCAATTCCACCTTTTAGTCTTAGACACTTTCCGTCAACAAGACATAGCTTAAAAAGATTTGGCTTTGAGTCAAGCAAGCTAATTCCTCATTTAAATGCAGTGAGTAATAGACATATAAGTAAACAGGAAAAACAGAACTTATTTATTACAAAAAAAGTTTAGCTTCCACTGATAAAAGTATTTTACAGCTGGTGTTCTCAAAGTTGGAAAAAGTGGCCCCTCCACTAAGAAAAAGGACTGTATGATTTACATTATACCACAAGATGGACTGAATAACGAAAAATACATCAAGCGTTCTGAATGCCACTAATAAGCAATGTAACGTTCATCTGGGATACAGTGCAGGGACTGGCACAGTGCCTATTAAACTTTGGGTTAGAGCACTGTGGATCTGCTTCAAAGAAACTTTCATGCTCAGCACGTAACATGAATCTGTCCCTTTAGCTTTTTAACCTGCTTTGAGAGCTAAGCTTTGTCAGAGTTACAACTGTAATTGGGTCAGGGAAATCCAGCCCAACCTGCCTGCCTCCAGATGCAATTACAGGATTGTTTCAAACTTGTCTAGGTAATGAAGGTTAACTGTATTCCCATAATGTGTCCAGGATATGGGGACATGGCTCAGTCCTGCCTGCTGTGCGGCTCCTAAGCTGTGCTGTAACCACATCTTGGAGATGGGAACCTGGAATCCTTCACAGCTGCATTGTAGGACTGACCAAAATTTACCTAAAATAGCTGTATTCAAAGGGAAGGGTATTTCTTTTCCTTCCCGTAAGAGTTCCAAGAATCTCAAACATTTTATCTACTTAGTGTTTACATTAGCCTACTTTGAAATGCTCTTTCATACCTTAAATGTCACTACAAAAATTGCATGTTTTCTACTTCCCCTTATATAGTAAACTAATCAGAGACTGGAAGAACATCTTTATTTATTAGGCTTTTCTGATTTAAAGAGATTGTCAGTTCCATCACACATCTGGTGGTTGAAAGCCTACCAAGGAGACCAGGAGATTCAATAGCACTAACAGCCTGACGTTGTTCCCTCCAGCACATCTGTCAGATAGCAGCTGGGGACTGAAGTGACCAATGTAAAGCTGCTGGCAGCCTCTGCTAAAAAGCTCCTGCCAAACTCAGGATGCAGAGTCTTGCCATGTGTTTATAGGCTATTTGCTAGCATTCCCTGAGGCTGTAATTAAGACTTTGCACTGGGAATGTGAGGGCAATCACTGTATTGTGCAAAAACATCTCACCTCCATGAAGGGAGAAGATAATTTGATTTGCATTTTTTAGGATCATGGCTGTGAGAGACAGAAAGACCTTCCTCACAGAGCATCAGTGGACAGAAATATGTCTCATTATATACTTAAAGGTCACATTAAATTCATCTCACACACTTATGGACCACCAGCATAAAGACTCAGTCGTCAATGGTAAACTTCCCTCTCTGTGTCCCTTTTCTTTGTTTTACAGTTAAGTTGGTGATCCATTTCCCACAATGAAGAAAAAGCTTCTCTAACAAAGGGGATGCTTTTGTTTGCTTGCTGGTTTGTTATAAATCCTAATAAACTGTCAGTTAAAGTGAAAACAAAACCAATCCAAAGGTCATTTCTCATAAATTACAACGTCTTACATCACACATTAATGATTAAAGATTCAGGTGTATTTTAAGAAAATAGCAGTCAGCTTCCCTAAGGGCAGCCTCTGGCTTCAGTTCCATGAGAAGGATAGGGTACAAGCAGCATCCTCTATGACGGTCAACTCCTTTTGAAATGTTGTAGTTTAAGAAGGCAGCCATCCGTCCTGAGGCCAGACATCTGTTCTATGCAAAATGCATTTCCTCCTATCCCCAGAGGAGGGGTAGAAATAAAGTGATTTCGACCTTCAGGATTTCAGAGACATGTCCTCACTATAACCATCAAGACAGCATGACTTGAATCCACTGTTCCAAAGAGAATTTAACAGCTCTTACACAATGCAATGAAAGCTTTTTGGGATTACTTTCACGTGATTTTCTGGGGAGGAGCAAAATTTCAGGCTTCAGCTTCATTCTCCTGATGTTGAGCAAATAGTGCTTCCTCACATGACGTATTTACTCACTATAAGCAATTGTCTTTCTATGTAAGAAAAGAAGAGGTAAGGTACATACAGCACTTCCCACAGACTTTTTGCTGTATAAGAGGTTCAGCTTGACCACTTGTATAGTACACTAGTTTTATCGGTAAACTGATTCCAACAAAAAGCATGAGTTTTCATAGCTGTTTTCGTAGTTGGAAGTGAGAAACTCTGTACTGGTAATAATGACAAAACAGATCTATGACAAAGTTCATTAAGAAAGCTGTCTTTGTAAAAGGAAATTTGCCAAGAACATCAGTCCTTAAGGTGACCTTAAATAGGACTGTATTGATTCCCAGGGGGGAATGATTTTAGGTGACAGACTGTATTGAAAATCATGTTGTTCTCAATTTATTACATGCTCAGTCTTTTCCTCTTCTTCTAGCAGGAGAGGCTGCAAGATCTTGAAATACACAGAAAAGGGCAAGAACATTATTCTTGCTGTTCTTAGGGCATCACAAGATCCTGGAATATTTGCACAGAAACTAAACTTCTAGCACTCTGGACCAAATCATCTTTCTCATTGGCAGGATGTTGTTCTCTGGTCCTACTCCTGGAGCATCCTAAAGAACAAAGCAAGATTATAACTGTTGTCATGACAACTGATATTAAATTTTGTGCGGCATGCCCCACATATTCCCCCACCTACACTGTCTGGAGTTGAAATCTTGGCTAAGTAAATGGCAGTTTACCTGAAGACGCTGACACCTGGTTTTCTTTCAATCCAGGATATTACCGTGGAGTCAGATAAAGGGAGAAACATGCCCAGCCTGTGGCAGATTTTGCTCCATTACTATATACTATAAATGCTTTTCATCCTTAAAGAGGCAGTGATGAGTGCTGCCACTGGCATCATCCAACACTATTGTAACATAAAAAGAAAAGACCATGAAATCCGAGTAAAACAAAAGAACAGTCAAACCAATTGCACCAGGGGATGTTCAAGTGCTGTCTCATTTTCCCATTGTCCTTTCAATCATAAATTTATTCAGTTTTCTCTAAACCTGGTAGATGGAGGTTCACAGCTAATTGGGCCTGAAATTATTTTTTTATACAATTGATTGAGTGCAAACCTGGGAACACAAACTTGACAGCCAGACTGAAGGCCATTTAAAAATGTGGCCCCGTGGTGTTAGCTGTTCTGTTGGCTGCCTTTCAGAGCAATTTGAAACTGATCCACTTTTCAGCAGTACAATGGAGCAATTTCCTACTCAGTTATCATAAACAGAACAAGTAAACAGAGGTGCCTAAGAGGAGTTACAAAGCCTTGTATACTCAAGGTCACAGTTTGGGCGAATGGCTTAACTCAGCTCCAACAGTTGTGTGAGAAACCATGGCACAAAAGCACGTAAGCTTTTGTACACTGATGGCAGAGGGATGAGCAGCACAGATGAGCAGGCTGAAGCCTCTACAGCATCATCTAAGTGCATAAGTGTGCAGCACAGGGGATGTTTTGCAGCCACCTTGCTCGAGCCCTCTCGAGAAATGTACAACTGTGACATTAAGCCTCAGGATATTCCAAAGCTTTGCAGTGCTCAAACAGGCACAAAATATTGTGTCCTTTATACCTGATTTCGGAAATTAGCATTGTTTTTTTAATCCTCAGTTCTCTTGAGGCATTTGTGAAGTCAAAATGCACAACCAGACAGAAAAAGCTGTTTGAAAGGTGATCTTGTTCATACTGATTTAAGCCATCACATCACTCCCATTTTAGTGTGCACTGCGGGGAGACCTTAGTTCCCAAAATTTTGCCTACCAATGCTCTGTGTTTTTAAACATGTATTTTCTTCCTCTTCATCCCTGCCCCGAGAAAACTGCAGTTAGTAGAGGGTAAAGCAAAGTCTAAATTCATACTGCAGTTTATAAAGCACTTTTACATCCCTCAAAATGACAGGTGTTATATATGCATCACATTATCTTTTTCAATTGTGCTCCTCAAGTATTCAGAAGAAAAAGGTATTTATGGTTCAGACACTAAAACTGCCTCTGATGTTTGACTCTAATGTAGGGAACCCATTACAACAAAGCACAGTTTTAGGCCATCACCTCCCAATATGTAAAAGCAAACACAAACTTTACCAGCCAGCAGAAGAGTTAATATAAAAGTATGACAGGAGAAGCATTTATTGTCAGAAAACATGAATGGAAATTGAATTCAGAAATCCCCCCAGTATCACAATTATACCAGAGGAAGAGACTTGAGGAAAAAAAAATTACTATATCTTTAAAAAATGAATGGTATTTCTGAGATAGTCATTTTAAATATACATACTGGTCCCTCACACAGTTAAGTTTTGTTTTTTTTTCAGTTAAGTGTATTTTTTTCTTTCAGTGACAGAGAAAAGCTCTAACACTGGAAGATGGAACAGAAATTTTTTCTGAAGTTCTGATTTTTTTTTCCTCACACCAAATGTTAGCTTCACTCAGATAAGAAAATAAAGTGTCTACTGGTTATTTTGACATTCAAAGTAGGTATTGAACAGTGGATAGCAAATTTTTCATATTACTACTGGACACACTTCACAATGACTGCCAATAAATAAATACACACAAAAACACAGTGCAAAAAAACATTGCCTTTACCTTGCTGTTGCACTGCAAAGCAAATAACACATTGTAAGCAAGGTTAGAGAACAAAAACAATACACAAATTAACATCTTCCATTACATTTAGACTTCACAAAAAGTTCACAATATGCAGAAGAGAACTATGTTCCAGCAATAACGTAAAAGTTTTTATCTACCTGAAAGTTATAAGGAAGGAAATAACTATACAAACAACACAAATATATACTTCTTAATATCAATTTTTATCTCATGAAATGAAAATATTATCAAAACAATCAGACAAAGCTCTTCCAATAAACGTATGTGGCATATGAGGATGTTATTAGTTAATGTATTCATTTGGATGCCCTGGGTAATTTAAAAAGCATTTTACCCACTTCTGTTTATCAGACAACTTACAGAAAAGCTAGGAACAATTTAGTTCTCAAATGATGAAGTTATTAGCCTGGTTTGCAAAACATGTTTATCAGTTTTTAAGGCAGGTCTCTCTACAGACATTCTGATGGCATTTTATTGCAGGCATCGTGTAGTGGGGATGCAAGGTGGAAGCAAAACTTACCATTGCTGAAAGACTACAGCAGCTCCAGGAGCCGGGCATATTGCTGGAGCATGTGACTCATACAGGTGATCCATAGAATTATGGGCTGCTGGTTTTGGTACGTATTTCGTACAAAATATCATCTAAAGCCTGTGGAGATCCCTAAAGAAAATTCTCTTATATAGCAATATTGCCCAAAAATGCTGCAGTCATATTTCTTGTGGTAATTCTGCTATGCTGTTGCAGCGGAAGTTGTTTGTCCTTCCGTTCTGTCAGAAGACAGAAGGGTTCAGTCTTCCTGAAGATCTCCTAAAATCTACGTGGATACTGAGATCCATGAGGGATCTCTGCTGTGCAGGCTGGGTCTCTCTTTACTCCCTGGAGCCAAGCTGTGATGTGTTCTCCTAACCATGTGTCTCCTATATAGCTTTAGGGTCCTTAGAAATAGAACATAGACAAGGAAATATCAGGAATCTTGTGTCAGAAGTAGTTTCCATACACAACTACGTGACTTTACTTCCAAAGGCAACCCATACACATATATTTGAACAAATCCACATGCATGTATGCTTACAAAATCTTTCTTTTAAAAGATACTGCCTCCCAAGTTCACTTTCAGAAACAAACACAAGTACACATTCTGAATCCAGGACACAGGTTCAGGCATGAAAATGCAATGGATTTTAAGTAGTGGTGAAACTGCTGGTGCAACACACATTAAAGTCTTCTACTACAAAGCCTCCTGCACCCATAAATTGCAGGATTATTGGTTAGGATTACAGCAACTTTTTCTTACCAAGGAAGGCAACCAGCTTAAATAAGCCAACAGGAAATTATAAACAAAAGTAAAATAGGGGTAATGCAAATACTGTAAAACAAGCAAGCTTTTAAGTGTCACCTTCTTTCATATCAGTACCCTCTGACCCTCAGAGTCCTGTCAATTTACTGATAAGAATTAGATTTTTGCCTCAGTTGGCACTGCAAAGAGCTCATAGAGTAGAATGAATTCTGCTGTGTCGAATTGCAGGTTCTTTATTATTGCAAAAGGCACAAAAAGCAGCTTGATTCCTAGATCCCAAGAGCAGTTGTGAGCACAAGCAACTACAAAAATCACCCTCCAGCTTGTAAACTGAACAAATTTGATAAGGAAGTCATTAACAGTGAATGCAGAGGGCCCTTTACAATGACATTGTTATATAGTAATTTCAGAAACAGACTTTGAGGTCAAAAATACTCCATGTCTTCCTGCAGTAGAGGCAAAATACCATGTTTCAGGAAATCTGGCACTTCTTCTTTACTATGAACCTTCATGATTTCCCTTCTAGTTTCCAGGAAGGTATTTCTTTTAATGGGGCACTGACACTTCATTCCTATGTGTGTGTCACTTGTGCTGCTGTTCTATTCTCTTGTTGTTTTCTGGGTTCTCTGGTATCTATTACCTACAGATAATAACACACACACGTGTGATTTACTTGATTTCTTTTCACTCTCATTTTCTTCTGAGTCTTTGTACCTTACACCTTACTTTTGTGCTTCCTCTCCTGTCTGATTGTACCTAAGGGTACAATGTGAAGTGTCTTTAAAACTCAGGTTATTTGGATACATTTATCAAGTAGGAAAATCAGTAGAGGATAGAAAGAATGGGAGATGATAAAGGTTTGTCTCAACAGCCATAATTTGTGCTACAAGGAGCACTGAATGTGTCAGGGAAACAATATAGTCTTATGTCCCATAGGCAGGTTCTTCACTAGTTTGAAAAACTGTTGGAAAAGATATAAGAGCTAGACGGAAAATTCCAAGTTTCAAAGAAAGCTGAGAGAAAAACTGTTGGAAAAGATATAAGAGCAAGATGGAAAATTCCAAGTTTCAAAGAAAGCTGAGAGTTAAAGAATTTTGCAACTGTATGCTAACTTTAAACTTCATCACACAGGGAACAGCTGAACTGCATTGCATTTGCAACTGTATGCTATCTTTAAACTTATCACACAGGGAACAGCTGAACTGCATTGCCACCTGACTGGTATTTTAGGGATTAGGACAGTCTTCCGTCTCCTCTGCTGCCTTCAGACAGCTACAGACTCTTTGGTCCTTTAAGGACGAAAGGATTTTTGCCTTCAGTCAGGAAGGATGTTGTTCATTAGCCAGCCCACCTTGCTCTATTCTGACAAATCAGTTCATACTATTTCTATAAAATTCTGTAACTAGCTAGCTAAATAACAAATGTTCTCATCATAACATTTCTCTCCCAAAATAAAGTGATACTAGTAATTAAATTTGAGCCCTCTTATTTTATTTAGGCTCCACCATATAAATCTGACCAAGCTCCAAAAGAGGCAGAAAACTGGCTAAAACCTCCCTTTCCAGTTAGAAGTGTAAATGATTCTGAGTGAAAGGGCTGGTAAAAGAACAGGAGAAGAAGGAATGGAAGGTGCAACAAGTTCTTTGGGTTCCTGGAGCATATAATGTACTCCAAGGGGAAACTGAGCCTTAAAGACATGGAGCCAAACCAAAGCAGTTCAGGTGCAGCTCCCATGACAAAAGTAAGTCATGCAACCAGCAAGGGAGATGTAACGGTCCATGGGTAAGTGGACCAAGACTATTACACATGGCAAGAATCAAAACAGCTCTGACTACAGAGGTTGGGTGCTGTAGAAACTAGTTCACACCCAGTCCACTACTGTCCCAAAATGGAGATGAGGTCCCTGAGGTACACATTGTCAGTCCCTGCCTGTACATCATTCCTAGAACTCTTTTCTCCTCAACTCACCAGAAGATAATGCCTTGGGCCTCCCAGCCTCAAGAATATTTTCATGTGTGCCTCAGAGGATCAGGATGGTTGGCCATTTCTAAGCTAGGTGACAGCCACAACACATGGAGTTCCTAAGAGGGCAGTGTAATGCAAATCCATACAGTGCACTAAGAACAGAACTTATTTCAGGGAACTTCTGATAGAAAACCTGTTCCCCAGTTTTTTCTCTAATTTTTGGGCTGTATATGCACATATGCACAACTAAAGATACATGTAATTATTAGAATTTCCAAAACTTGTCTCACTAGATGTGGCACTCCCATACATGTGAAATGAAGCACCTAATTTGCACACGGTACTGTCTGTTTACCCACAGTTTTGATTAAAGACCTTTTAAAAACTGCCTCGTATCAAAACATATTGCCAGAACTCTGAAAACAAGTCTCTAGCATCAAAGTGCTATCATTTATCAGCAACTTTGTACTGTGCTGAGCAGGTTAGGGAGAGGTACTGAGCTCTCCCAGGACTGTTTGGCCAAGCACAAGCAGTCAGATTGATCTGGTGTCAGAATCAGGGCTTTTGCCACATCACCTGTCTAAAAAGTCAGAAACAACCAAACGAACTGTGATACGGTAAACAGGCAGATGTTTCCAAACATTCCATTGTTTCCTTTAATATATCAGGATGCCAAACTCAGATCTTCACAAACCTCAATGAAAAGGATTAAATTTACGAATTTCTATTGACTGGATTACTACTGGGTTCATTAAAACTACATATTCACTAACACAAAAATCTTCACAGTAAGAATAATAGCTGTAGCTGATTCTACTGGAAATTAGAAATAGGCAGTACTCTGCAGCTCACGTGCCAGTTAGGGCATTCACACCTGATTACAGCTGTCTTATTTATACAGCTATAATTGTCAACTTATCTATACTTCAGCCTTAAATTCAAAATTAGATTAGCATATCTCAACTCTGTGTGTCTTAAAGAGTTTTCCATGTAGAAATTCCCAGCTGCACTTCTCCAAGAGGCATATTAATTACATACATAGGAAAATATTACACAAAATTAAACCTTAGGGTCCTAAAGTCAATATTCCATTTGGTTTTCCTGCTGGCCCAGTAACACGCCTTAAAAATATGATTAGCCCTTTTGCAGGTGCAGAGTTGGTGGGAAGGAGGGAATCAACATTGCTGTCCTCCCTAGGCATTATGGAACATTGTTGTCCTTCTTTGTCTTTCTTCCATTAAAGCATCCATGGGAACATCCTGGTGCCACCTAAACTCCGAGTCTGTCCTTGGCTGATTTCTGCCGTCATTATAAGTGGGTACCACAGCAACTGGTGAGTGACTGATCCTTTGCCTCTACAGGGAAACGTTTCTGGGGGTTGTGACAGCTGCACTAAAGTTAGAGCCAGAACCAACATTTTTGGTGGATGCCAATCTACCCAAAAATGTGACTTCAGCTGACTTAAATAATAAAAATAATGTTTTTCTGTTAACTGCGTTGGGAGTCTTGGCTCAGATTTTCTTCTCCATGGTCAGATTCCCAAACTAGTGAAGAGAAGGAGAAGCAGGATTCTGCTGTCACCTCAGCTGCAGGGGTGGGGGCACTGTGCCAGGGTACACAACATACATTCCCAGTGTCTCCTCTGGAGGCTGGGGGGATGCTCAAACAATGCTCTGTTTGGCTCTCTACAAACACTGGAGATTAAATGCTTCAAGCAAGCAAAGTTAAACTTTCTGTTCAATGTGAAAAATAATAATCTTTTTTTTTATTTGGAAAAAAACGCATTTTGGTTCAGACATCACCCACACCTTATATACTTCCCTTTTCCCGGCTTGTTGGAGTCTTTGGAAAAAAATGCATTTTGGTTCAGACATCACCCACACCTAATATACTTCCCTTTTCCCGGCTTGTTGGAGTAGCAAAACCAAAAATCAAGGAGCTGCACACTTGTTTTGAATATACCTTTGACAGGTAATTGGTGTGTAACTCTGTCAATGCAATAAGCAATAGCAGCACACTGCAACTTATCAGCACTCAAAAAGAGATTTCTGGAAGTACAATGGACTGCAATCCATCACTGGCACAACGATTCCTGTTTAACTTGCTCCTGTACCTCCTTCTGAATTTTTAATATTCTGTAACTGAAGTAACTGAGGTTGTCATTCTCCAGGATTCCTCAGTCCCATGAACTTCAAGAAAATCCCTTGATTATTATTTAGTCAGAGCAGTATGTTCTCATTTAAGATTTGAAGCACACCACAGCACGAACATTTTTGGTTTTATTTTTTCATTTTTAATCATATCTGGTTGGTATCAGAGAAGACCTTTTTGATTAATCTGAAAATACACACAACTAAAGTATTTGCACATCTGAAACTCTCACATTTCACAGAATCACAGAATGTTAGA
>NW_010128087.1:0-1622 GCF_000699245.1 Pterocles gutturalis
GGTTTCTCTGAGGGCTTGCTGCAGGGTTAGGCTCTCTGAGAACTGCAGTGGTTTCTCCCTTCAGCCTATTTTAAGGGGAAACCACCTGGAGTTCAAGTTGCAGACCCCACTGGCAAGTGCCAAAGCAGGTCTGTGGTTGGGAGTGTGTTCTGAGGAAGGTGCTGGGTTTGTTTGCACAGCTGCTTTGGGGTTGTAATTATTTCAGGACTGCATGGTTTGCTTTGCAACACAAAAAGCTTCAGGGGGGTCAACCAGAAGGGGGATCTGATGGGGCATCTGAGCTGGCTGGAGGAAGGAAAGGCCAAAGTCATCAACAACATCCCGCTTTGCTGTTCTTTTGTGATCTCTCCAATTAGTGCTGAGCAGGAAAGGCAGTCACAATTAAAGTAATACCTATTCAAGTTGAAATTATAATTACTGTGGGTTGATTATGCAAATTTGGCAAAGTACATAAGAGCTGAACAGCAGCCTTGAATCTCCTGATCTAAAGGCCGTTGTCAACCACTAGACTTCTGGAGGTATGGCTCAATGTAATACTGTTCTCAGTGTTCTGTTTTTCCTCTTTTTCGTTTATTGCCTCTTTTGTGCTTTTTTTCTTGTTTTTAGGAAGAGTTGTATCCAGCTAAGCATGCTGTGATTTCTCATATGGTGATTGCTCAGTAGGTGTTGAGAAAAACACTTCCAACCAGTCAAGAGCGGCAGAGGGCACGTAGCTGGACCTCCCTTGGCTTTAGTTGCTGGGCTATGGTGCTTTTCATAGTGTTCAGCTAGCAGGACATGGACTCATGTGACTACAACTTGAAGGTGGTGCCAGCAGCAGGTGCTTTGTGAAGCACTCTTCAACCAGCTTTTGAGTTTCCTCTGGCACATTTGAGCTATTACATATGATTTTCCTGGAAACAAAGCACCACAGAACAACATCTCCCTTAACACAGTCAAGGGAAACGGATGCTGTTGTATCAGGAGCTGGCAGGTTAGGATCCTCAAGCCTTTCCCCATGCTACCATCTAATCCCACGTTTTTATATTTTGTCCATGCTTTTGCCCTGAGCAAGTTGATGGTTTGATCAGTACACTTGTTTCTGCATTTGAAGCAGATGTTTCTGTGGTTGCATGAGGCAAAGGGGCAACCTGGCTGGAGGATGTTGCTACCAGCTAGAAAGCATCAACATCGCATCAGTTTCTCATTTTCTTATTCTCCCTTGACCTGATGGCTTGCTTAGCAATGCCTTCCTCACTGAGAGGGGTGCGCAGGTCCCCCAAGCCTGGTGGTCATGGTTGTGTGATTGAGAGACTTCATTTGCTTCTGTAGAAACAGCAGAGTTTTTCCAGCCTGTGAAAAACAGGGAGCTCAACTGATGGGACGAGTCATCCTGGCTTTGCTCTGCAGGTCAGGTGGAAGCAGGGTGGAGCAGTGGGAGAGGCTGTGGTGAGGGTTACTCTTAACTTTGAAGGCTGAGGCATCCCCGACTAGACCGGGCTGTGTATTCTCACTGCCCCTTAAATCTGTACTGAGAGATTCAGAGCTGATGGGGAGGCAGGTGAGGAGATGTTTACCTTGAGAAAGCTGGTGGCCAATTTGAAATCCCTTCCCAGAAAGCTGTGGCTCCCATCTGCTGCGCA
>NW_010128087.1:1653-9704 GCF_000699245.1 Pterocles gutturalis
CATGCTATAGGGTAAGAAAGTGCAGATATGAATCTACAGCAGAAGGTGCAGTTCCAGCCTCCTGGGAGCAGCCAGGGTGGTTAGGGAATGTCTTACCCTGACTGATGGAGACATGAGCTCAGTTCTAGCGGAGGCTCCCAGAGTATTCCGTTGGGAACCGCTTTTAGTCTGTTAGTGTGGTTTGCCCCCCTGGGAAGCATCAAGTTGAAATGCTGCACTATAATTAACAACCGACAGCTTAAAGAATATAAGGGAGCTGGGAGGCTGGAAACACATCCTCTCTCCCAGCGGAGGCTGTGGGGGTGGGCAGGCAAGGCAAACAGTGCCAGAAGGAATTAGTCCCTCACATGGGGACATGTCAAATAGCTTTCGGTGCAGTTTCTGGTCTCAGGAGGAACATGGTCAGTTTGGCACAGAGGTCTCATTACTGGTGTTTTCCCATGCCATGGAACAGTGTGTACTGGGCTGAAGTGCTACTTTTCTCCTCCTCTTTTGGGAAGGTAGAAGGGACTCTTAATGGCTGCAGCTGTGATGAGTTTCCTGTTCTCTGACCAGTGACATACCGTTTGGCTGGACTTCCCCAGTGACCCTGTGGCAGGAAACCAACCAGCTGGGGTTGAGCTGCAGCTGGACCACAGCAGTTCCACCAGGAGCAAATGAGGTTTGTGTTGGCCAGAGTCCTCTTAAGCTTCTCTTCCCCTTCACACCTCAGAGATAATTGGTTATGGGCAGTCCAGCTATGGTGGGCAAGGACTTGGCCTGCGAGGAGGAATTGGTTTAACCCTGCAGGTGTTGTCATCACAGTTGAGGCTTTTTCATGTGTGTGATGGTCAGGTTCATGTCCCCAGCAATGTCTTTCATTCCTCTTCCTCCCCTTCACCACTTCCATGACCACCAGCAGGTGCATCTCTTTCCTTCAGCCAATCCCACGAGGAAAGAGAGAAAGCTGTGGCTGAGCCAAATGGTTGTATTGCACTTGGAAATAAGCAGATGGAACAGACAGATGGGAGAACAAAGCTATATATATATTTTTATTGCACAGATATTTAATAACCAATAAAATGGGTCTGGGACCACAAAAATCTCTGGCATGGTTGCCATGGCAATATGCACACAATTCCAGTGAGATGTAGGAAAGAAATATTTTGTATTGTTAGTGAGCCTTCTAAAATAAAAATAAATTATATTTAAATGAGTGATTACAGCTGCCTCTAGGAGCACCTGCCAAAAACTTTGGGCTAGACCATCTACCAGAGTGTGGTGTGTGTTTTTTTTTTTTTTTTAAATTCCAACAGTGGCAGAGTGTTCATTGGAGCCAAAGTTGAGGGGCAATAGGAGGACTTACATTCTGGGAAATTTTACATATGAGGGGAGCTGACCTGTGAAAGTCTGTCTTTTTAGGGTGGTAGAAGTTATCATGAATTTAGAAAGAGACTAGACAGATTCATGGAAGGAGAATCTACAGATAATTACTTGGTGAAACCACAGCCAGCTCAGGAAGTCCAAAAAGAATTGGAAGAAGAGAGATTATCAGAGGGAAGAATTGTTCTTGGTTATACAGGTATCTGCCTGGGACCACTGAAAGACTACTCAGGCCAGAGAGGGTTAAAATTACAGGGATTAAATGACATCAAAATAGCAGATTTATAGGGATACAAGCCCTTGTCTGCCCTGCTGTCAGTCTGACATTGAGCTGATTGCTACAAACAGGGGAAATGCTGAATTTGGTTCTCTATGAATTTTTCATAAATGAAGTCCTAGGAGGAGGCAATGTGTTGGATGATTCCATTTGCGAGGCTTGAACACAGGTCTTTTTGGAGTTTCCATGTATTACCAACTACTCCTGCGGGAGATTGAAATGGGATAGAAGTATTCACAATCACACCGTCCAGGTCTGTTCTAGTAGTGGTAATATCACAGTCTGTCATCTTTTCTATCTGGGCTTGCTGGGTTCTCCATGTGTGCCTTCCCCAATTGGCCTGGTCTCTCTTTCCTTCTCTCTGAATTTTCATATCTCTTGTTATTCCCCACAGAAGCAGCCCTTGATCTATTTCCTGAAAAACTTGTTCTGCATATTTCACACTCAAGGCACTGTTACCAAGTCTTTGCTTATTTGAATGTGTCCTTTCAGAGCAGGATGGCATTCTGGGTTCTGGATCAGCACGTCCGAGCAGGATGGTGTTCTGGATCAGCACATTTTGTTTGTTAGTGAGCCCTGTCCTGAGTCCCAAAAGCAGGTGAGATTCTGAACTAGCACTCAGTTTATGGCCCTGATTGCCTCTAAAATGTCTCAGGGGAGCTCTGGTTCACCGAGTCTCTTGCCCTTGTGCCGTCTTGGACTGCTGACAGAGAGCTTTGAGGAAGATCCGTTGTTTCTCCTCTAGGAAGGACTGGGTCAAAACCCACAGTAACCAAAGGTGTTTGGGCACTGATAGCCCTCTTTGTGTCAAGGAGCCAGAGGAGAGTTGGGACTCTTCTCCAGGGAGCCACAAACCATCTGCTGTCCTCAGAATAGGCACAAACACCAGAGTGATTCTGAGAGGTGGGTTGGGACCTGCCTTGGACTGGGTCAGCCCTGAGCACTGAACCCTTTGGTGTTCCCACCTGGGAGCATCTGCCTCTGCTTGGCCTGGCTGGAAACAGACACCAAGGAGTGAAGGTCCTGATGTAGCTTTTATCCCTACCCCTTTTTCCTGCTCTTGGTGAGAAGCAGGACACAGCTGCCCAAGACCAGTGTGGTGTGGATTCAGCCTGCCACATCCCTCCTTGGGTGCGGGGGGAAGCGGGTACCCCTCCTGCCTGTCCTTGGGGCAGGGCCCGTCTGCAGCACGGCCTGGCTGTGGGGAGGCAGGCAGGGAAGCAGTGTTTATTCAGAGCAAGGAAGCAAGCTGCTGGGTGAGCTCTGCATGGGAAGGGAACTGTGACACTTTGGCTGGATGAACTCTAGGCAGGCTTTCCTAGAATAGAGCAGCTGGAGGTGAAGGGAAATGAAATGCCATGGAGATGCATCGACCCTCCCCTCCAGGCTGAGCTGCCAGGGGTTGGAGGATGTGTGGTGCACACAAGTGCCTGGGTCTGGTGCTTTTGGGTGGGTTTCTTCCCTGACTTGCATGCCCTCGCTGGTGCCCTTTCTATCGCGCCTTTAGTTTGCAGAAACTCGCATTGATGTGCCAGGCTGCTACCAGTGCTTCAGTGAGTGAAAGGGTTGCCTGAGCTGCACTGAGCCTGGCTGCTAGGAAGTTTTGAGCTACACTCTGTGCTCTGTCTGCTTCCATGGGGAAGAGGGGGAACTGTTTGCCTTTGAGCATGTAGGGATGGCTGGTGGATGGGAGCCCACCCTAATTCTTCAGTGGAAGCCATCCATTGAGCCATTCATTTCACTTTCCCAAGGCTGCAGAACACCTTCATGAGCACAAGAGGAGGTTTTCTGTCACAGCACCCAGGACTCCTGTAGATTTCCAGGGAACTGGAAAAGAGAGATCTCTGACAGATAAAACGCTAGACCTTTTTTGCAAGAAATATCCTATCTGGGCACCCCAGCTCTCTGAAGGAAGTGCAGGGTATGGCTAGATAAAGCAAGCACCTTTTACCCTAGAAAGTAGGCTGGGAGCCTCCCAAAGCTGAGAAAAAAATCGGTGAGCAGACTGCCGGAATCCTCCAGCACCACGCAGAGTTGTGGGCCTCACACCATAGCTTTTCCCAGTCCTTAACCAGACTTCTTCCCTGCACGTGGAAAGGCATTGATACTGGGCGCTCCAGGATGCCTCTGGGTCTCGGGCTCACATGTTTGCAGGTGATAGTGTTTTTTCACACAATCTCATGTTACAGACGTTAGAAAATATGAAAGAATCGTTCTAAGAAGATGATTTAAAAGCTGTTGTGCCCAAATGCATCCTGGCTAGCAACAGTTTGAATTGCAGCATTCCTTCGTGCTCTTTGTTTCCCAGACCGTGTAGGCCAGTGTTTAATGTACAATCTGGATTTATCACTGGTTTGTCTTATGTGCTCTCTGTTTCCCAGACCGTGTAGGCTAGTGTTTAATGCACAATCTGGATTTATCACTGGTTTGTCTTAATGCAGGAAAATGTCCAAAAAAAAAAAAGAAAAGAAGGGAGAAATGCGGGGGAAGGCTCATGATTGTTGCCAGCAAATTTTAATTTGGGTTTGGCAGATGAGAGGAGTTATTCACGGAAATCTTGTCCCGAAATAACACTGAGCCTGCCCTGCGTCAGCCAAGGCAGGCAGGCACGCGCGGAATTTGCCTCCTCTTCCCAGCCGTGGGGCCAGGCAGCACGCAGAGAGTGAGAACAGGTATGCTGGGTCAGACCAAAGGGCATGTGGCTTGGGAGCTGCCTCCAGGCAGTGCTGTTTCTTGAAGCATGTGGGTACTAGGGCAGAGATAGATGGTCTGGCTCTGCTTGTGCGTGTTCCCTTACCATGAGCAGCTCAGGGATTGTTTTACAGCCTGAAGTCCTGGTGAGGAGATTTCAGTGAGTGCATTTCACCCCACGCTGAACCTGTCGGTGGCTTTGGCTCCTGCTCACAAACGTGAATTCTGCAGCATGGAACAGCACTGTCACATATCTTTTGCACTTGCTGATTTTTCATTTCTTTTGAGTTGTGCCTTTCTAGTTCTTGAAGAGTGAAGAATGAGCAGTATTTGCTCCCTGGTTGCTGTCTGAAGAACTTGCAAACTTCAGACATTTCTTTCCTGTCACTGAACTCTCCTCCAGGCTGAGGATTTCTAGGTTAGTCCATCCCTGTAGAGGAGCTGTTTCACACTTCTGATCTTTGATTCTTTTTAATTCTGCTAGAAGCTGCAGCAGAGACACCACATCAGTCCCCTGTCCCTTCTTGCACTGCTGTGGGAGAGCAACACTGAAACTAAAATATTCCTCTGCCAGCAAAGCCAGAGCATCTTCTGGGTCCAGTCCATACTGCAGGAATGAGGAGGCAGCAGTAATCTTAAACAGGGGTTATAACTGCTGCACAGAGGCTTCCAGGATGATTCACACACAGGACAGTGTCTGCTTGTGCCCAACAAGACCTGTGATAGCCCAGAAGCATCAGATCTGTGTGCACAGATCGATATCCACTGTACACTCATATTTCCCTGTGGGAAGTCCCAATGCACGGGGACCACCTTCTGCCCTTCCTTCCTGCACTCTGTTGCAAGGAGTCCTACATCAGTGGAGCTGCTGGCAGGCAGGTGGTGGCTCATTCACAGTATCTTCATCCCAGATGCAGTTTGACAGACCTCTGGTACAGGTCTACCTTCCCAGGAGCCTTTCACAGGGAAACAGGTAGCCCCTTCTTTGCCATCAGAGGGGGCAGTGTGTATTGCTGCCACCAGAGATCCTGGCTTTTTTTTTTTTCCTTGTAATGGTACAAACAGAAAGGAAGTTTGACGAGGTCCAGAGGCTGGTGAGGGGAATGGAGTAACAGCCAGGATCAGACCCAGGTCTATAGCACAGCAAGCTGCATACTGCGGTACTTCTACAGAAGCTGAGCATCCCTGATGTTATAAATGGGGAAACTAAGGCACACTGCCTGACCAAAACAACTTAGTAATCAAGCAGCCCAGAGCCAGGTAGAAATGAACCTGAGCTCTTTCTGCTCTGGGCCAGCATGTTGTTTAACCAGGACTGGGCTCCAGCTGCCACAGGACCACGTGAAAGAGCCTTGCAATGATGAATTGAATGCATTGCTTCAAAACATGACTTCCTTTTTACACTGTCTTTGCTCTGGTGTAACAAACTGGCTCTGTTTCATTCAAGGTGCTGCAGGATCAGGCCCTGAGGTGCTGACCTTGGCTGAGTGATTGACAGCTCCCTTCATGCAGAGGCTCGTACAGTTCATGTGGTCAGCTCTCTGGAGCGAGTTCTGCTGCAGCGTGGGAGCAGTGTAGGTGGCAGCTCTTTCAGAAAGGCCAGGGAGAGCTGGAGAATGCACAAGCGCCTGACTGATCTTATTTGAGGCACACTCCTGCCAGCTTATTGCATCTGAATGAATGTGGGGACCATGCAGGAGGGAACGGGAGGATGGAGCAGGTCTACTCTCCTGGGACAGCCAGGAGGCCACCCGCTGGGAGCCCTCCCAGCCAGCTCTGCTGGAACAGGAGGCAGCTGTGTGAAGGATTGTTGCCCTGCCGTCATCTGAGCCCAGATGTGCTCCATCTGGCCAGCCCCTCCAGCTGCCATCTGAGCACACCTGCTGCCTTACAGCCAGCCTCTGACCTCTGGCCATCTGCCCTGAGACAGCCTAATTAGAGAACAACCCACAGGTCACCAGGCTGGGAACTGGGCTAGCACTGGTGTGAGCTATTCGGTTTGGTGTGAACGCTTGGGAACACATAGGAAGGGAAGGATAACAATGGGATGATGGTCGGGCTGTGCCATGTAGGGAACCAAATACCTGGCTGAAAAACCTCATGCTTCCCAGATCTGTAGCTTCACCTCTTCTATTTTTTTTTTTCTTTTTTTCAAAGAGACTTGTATGAGGCTGATCTTGGGCTTTGCCTGGGGAGACAATGCCAGTATTAGAATTGTTGGCTTCCCTCCTCCTGCCTCCATCCTCTAGCCCTGTTTCTAGTGGGAAAGCAGAGAGGGAGGGACCTGGAGTAGTTGGAGGAGCTTTCTGCTTAGTTGACTTCACAGTTGCTTTGCTTCCATCCCAGGAGCCAGTTAACTCTTTCATCATCCAGTCTGCAGAGTGCCACATCAAAGACCTGTGCTGTGGAAGTGCTACTCAGAGTAGATCTGATGAAGACAAAGAATAGGAAATATCAAGGATCTCTACAGCTCAGAGCTCTGCAAGGTGGCTTCATCCCACAGGCCACCAGAGTCACAGGCCAGCCCTCATAGTCTTCCTCTGTGTCTGTAAAGACACTTTCCCTTGTCTGGGGCAGTTGTCCTTGGTGAGTGGCAGTGTGGAGAGGGATGAAGCCCTGGGTGCATCCCTGTGACAGGCCTTACCTTGACATTGCTTCACACACCAGGAAAGCCCGGACCCTGGAGGCTGAGCTCCAGGAACCCGCTGAGAGGGGGGAGATCTCCACAACCACAAGCTGCTGCTCAGCAGCTCAGAGGGAGGATGCTGGCTCCAGGAGCAGCTCAGCAGCCTCAGCTCTTGATGGCATCTGTCAGCAGATGCTGGCCGCGAGGAACTGGACTGGTGCCTGGCTCTTACAACAATGAGTAATTCCCCTGGGGCCAGGCGGGTGCAGCCACAGCAGTGAGCAGCATGGCATCAAGTTTCTTTTCTCCTGCCAGTGCTACCTCTGTGGGTAAATAAAGCTGGGTCATGGGCCAGCATTGCTTTTACACACTCCCACGCACGTGTCTCCCTGCATGGCAGAATAATGAATACTGCAGAATAATGACCAGGGCCTTCTAGGGAGGTCTGAAATACCTCCTGGCCTGTTCTGCTACTTGGAGGAAACCGTGGCTCTGCCCAGCCCCTGAGTCTCCCACCTTGTCTTGTTCCTAAGCCCCTGGCTGGCTGTGGAGTGGCACAGGGAGATGGCGAGGGCAGAATGTGTTTAATCATGAGCATGCTTCTCCTCTTCACCATTACAGGTTTGGGGCTGTCCAGAGATGATGAGGGAGCTGAGCCTGCTCCCCATGGCATTCTCAAGCCTCACAGCATCCCTGTTCCCCCACACACACGTCTGTGGCACTGTAAATAGCAAGTAATTTCCATTTCAATGCTCCTGCTGCGGGGAAGGGCAAGGGCTGAGTGTGTGGGTGCAGACCAGCTCCTCTCTGTCTCTCCCTTCCTTGTGCTGCTTCTCAGCAGAATTCTCCTGTCATCGCATCTGCCCTGCTCCCTCACCCTCAGATCTGTCCATCACTATCTCTTGTGCTTTATTCTCCTGAACTATCTTTAGACAGGTCTTGAGTTATCCCTCCCAGAGCTTTGAGGTGGCAGTGAGCCAGAGAGCCCAGCAGAGCACTAGCCCAAAGCAGAGCTGCAGCCAGCTGCCCAACCTTTCACGTGTGGTCTCCTGGTCCTTCGGGCTGTGAGGCTGGAAGATGCTGTGCAGAGCTCTT
>NW_010128087.1:9719-10344 GCF_000699245.1 Pterocles gutturalis
GCAGGAATAAGTCCAGTTCATATCTCTGTGTGACATTGATTTTTCACCAGCCTCTCTGAATTCAGTTCCCCTATCTCAGGAAAAGAATCTCTGGCTGCCTTAAGCACCAGTGATCCCCACTGCTTAATGCCAGACCCTTGAATTCAGGGAGACTCTTCCTCCATCCCAGGCAAGGAGAGACAGGAGAGCCATTCCTGAGCTGTTTTAAGTCCATATATGTGTCCACCCCTTCTCGTCTGTCTGCCTGCTGCCAAGGCAGAGGAGTGTGAGATCTCCTAGTGGAAAAACAGAGGGAGAAGAGGGAGAATTGCCAAGTGCAACAAGGCAGAAGCGGGAGGCAGATAGACGTTGTGCCAAACTGAGATGTCAGTCACTCCTTCTGCACCAGGCAGGCTGCGAAAGGAGCTGGCGTCCTGGCAGCCGAGTGGTGTGGCAGAAGCGGCTCTCTCCTGCCATGGAAACAGAGCCCGCAGCACGGAGCAGCAGCCACCTGCATGGGCTGGTGTGGTTCATCCCTGTGTCCCTACATAGGGCTATTCCTGCTTCCTCCAAGGCATAACCTGAGTAACAGCAGTTTACAGTCACCAGCTTCTCTGTGCTCCTCTTCTCTTGCTGAGGTGTGCTT
>NW_010128087.1:10354-20724 GCF_000699245.1 Pterocles gutturalis
GTCAGGGATCTAAGGCTCCAGTTCTCACTGCTGTCCTCAAACATCTCCGTGAAGTTTGTGAAGGGAAGTTCAGTGGCCCCTTGTCCAGAGATGCTGAGTGACATGCACAAAGACAGAGGAGAGGCAGTGGCGCATCAAAGAGTTTCAGAAGCTGTCTTTTATCAAAGCTTTGGCTTGCCCAGGGTCCTCTATGTGCAGTTAGCATTAGGTCTGTAAAAAGAAGAGCCAGTATTGGACACTAGCTGGCAGAAGGAGACCTTGGTCTAGTTTTCCTGGCCTTATCTCACTCCTCAGGGCAAAAGGAAACAGTCTGGGCCAGCAGTCATTGCAGGCAAGGTTGTGGGGGGCTGCTCAGTGGCTCTGCAAAAGCAAACACCCCACCTCAAATACTGCTCTGCTTCCAAGCCCCATCTTTGGCACAGATTCCTGTAGAAGAAGGCCTTGATGTAGGTCACAAAGCATGGGAGACCTGGGGAAGAAATGTGCACAAGGTGGCCAGCACCTTGCTCCAGCCTTCTGCTGTCTCCTCAGCTCTGGTGCCAGCTGCGTGCTGGCAGCACACACCATCTCCAAACACCGCCTCCAGCACAGGAGACAGCAGAGGAAGAAACACGGAGGTGACATAAAAAACAGCATTTGCTTTCTTGGCCATCTGTCACAGTGTCGCAGTCGTCTTCCCAAACACATCCCAGCTCAGTGCTGGCTGGGAAAAACAGGGAGTTATTTTGGTTCATCAGCATCCAGCAGGAGCGGGACGACAGATCCCACGTAGCAAGCAGGCAGGCAGTTTTCAACATCGAGACTGCTGGCTTCGGTGCTGGGGTAGGACACAGCACCCTGGGCACCCAGAGCCACCGGTGGGGTTCACTCACCGCAGGCGTGTTCACCAGCATCTCTGCTGCTCCGTGCTGTCTCCAGCTGCAGGGCGTCTCTCTCTGCCTCCCTGACCTCCATGACAGAGAGTTGGTTTGTCTGAAGATTCAGCCACAATCGTGAGGTTGTGGTCAGGGAGATGCAGGCCACTTCCAGATGGAGGATCCCATGTTCCTGCTTGTCTTCCCTGTGATGGCACTGGCAGCAAATGGATCTTCACTGTGAGTCAGGTCAGGCAGCTGATCCAGAGAACTGAGGACAAAAAAACCCCCAATATTCAGCCAGATCAGCTCCCTGATCTGCCTCACTGATGGACACAGGAGAGAGGACAGGAGGAGAGAACCACCTTCTCTGGTGGCTACCACCTACCACCCCCACTGGTGTGCGTTGCCATTTCAGCTGGTGTAAGCGTGCTGGACTCGGAGCCTGTTCTCAGCAGCTCAGTGGGTTTCTGGCAGCCTGCAGACAAAGCAGTGAGATGCTAGGGGCCAGTTTGAACCCCAGAACAGCACAATGGGCTCCCTGCGTTCAGCTTGAACATAGCAGCTGTGCCAGAGCTCTCTGGCCTTCAGGAGATGTTTTCCTCAAGCTCTGTTCTGGGTAAAGAGCATTGTCCTCTCATTGTCCAAGTCACGAGGCAGAGTCCCCAGAACAGACACAGCAAAGGCTGGCGGAGCTTTGACACATTTCGTACGGAGCATTAATAGTGTGAAACTGTAGGCTGGTATGTTGGAGGGCTTCAGTTCCTTCTGTATTCATTTCTCAGGCAATTCATTACCCAGCTGAAATTATTTTTTAATTAAAAAGGTAATTCTGCTACATTGAGCTTGAGATTTCAGGAGGAAATAACTTGTAGGAGACCCACACAAAGCAAACAAGAATGGCTTAGAATTGGTTGCCCTAGAATATTTTTAAGGGGAAGAATTTCCTTGGAGTAGCCTGGATTTACTGGAAGAATTCAATTTGTCCCTGAGCAAAGGGAGAAAATCTGATGGAAAATGTGGAGGAAAAAAAATGGAGGAGAGGCAAGAAGAGGAGGTTACACATTTTGACATAGGCAAAGTGACAAGGGCAAATTTTGTAATAAAAAGTTCTTTTCTTGTCACATTGCAATAAATGGAGAATAAAAGAAGGGAGAAAAAGCCTGAGACATGGACATGATGTGTGGCAGCGAGACGATGGCAAAGCAAGCCAAGTTTTATCACGAGATTTTAATGTTTTGTCTCTTTCTGTTTATTTCCCAGCTTCCAGAATTACCCATCAGAAGGAAACCAATGCCATGTACTCCCACCATCTCTGCATTATGATCCAAATTCAAAGCAGGAGTAAAATTTCCTGGATCCACTGCAGTGAACTGATCTGCACTGAAGACCTGACGTTGAGTAAGGGAGCAACAGGTCGCAGGTAAGTTGCCTTGGGCAAGGCATTTATTATTGTTGCAGATGGCAGGCTCGGTGGCATGCTACCTGTGTTTCTGGAAAATGGGAAACATTCTTTCCCAGAAAATAAATGGAAACGTGCTTTCCCAGAAAATAAAAGCAAGGGAGAAGCTACCAGAAAACAAGGAGCTCCTGCACAAGGACTCTGGTGGCTTGAACAAAGGAGACCAAGATGTGTAATACATTTTGAGACACCCCACAGTGGGAGGAGAGTTGTGAGTAATGCAAGACAAGATGAGAGTTTGAAAGGAGCCCAGTAAAACTGAGAAAGGAAGCTGCAATAGCCCCTGTGATGGGGTTCGCTAGGAACAAACGCAGAGTTCTGCAAACCCGCAGAGATCATCAGCTGCGCAGATTGTGGATGGGGGACTATGAGCTAGGCAGCAGCCATACAGGAATGGTGCTGGGGTTTTAGTGGATCCAAAGCTGAGGGAGAACTCTTCTAAAGAGGTTTTTTGGGAAGCTTGAGAGATACCTTTCACAATGTGACAGCCTTTCCCTCTTTCCTGTAGCAGGATATGGTTCTGGTGGTTGTGGCAGCAGTGTAGGTTGGGGGCTGCATGGTGAACCAGAGAATGAACTGACCAACATGGAAACCTGTGTTTAGTGTTAGTTTACTGTGGGGTTTCTTCAGGTTCCCTGATCTGGTTCACAGCATGACTCCTTTGTTTGTGAAGTAGGGAGGCATGAAGAGACAACAAGGGTTCAGTGAGCTGGGAATGCTCCAGGCGTAGCTGCCACAAGCTTTAACGCTTGAAAGCACAGTCCTAAATGATCCCCTCCTCCAGAAATGGCCATAACTGCGAGGCTCAGCTGGGCATTTCCACCACAACAAAGAGAGCAGTGCTGATGCTGAGCTTTGGCATTGCTCATCTTCCATTTCTTCATCCCACAACCTCCTGCACACAAGGAGGGAGCTATAAAAAGGGACTTTGGCCCAAGTGCATCCAAATGGCCAGCTGTGTTTCTTTGTGTTTTGTTGCCAGGTGTTGTTCCCTCCTGTCTGTTAAAAGGTAACCTGGTATATACCTTGCAGGGAATAATGGAGCTATTAGTCATCCTAAAACCCTGAAATAAGACACCTGCAGGCAGCAGGCCTGAGCCATTTAAAGTAACTGTGCATGTGGCAAATTCCTGAGCAGCTGAGGTTCTTGCTAACTTCTTTCTCCTCTCAGCCTTTGCTGCTATGCCAAGAGCCAAGGAGAAGGAGTTGGCTTTGTTGTGGCTCATCCAGCAGTGCTGGAGATTTCATCTCTACTGCAAAATGCTTTGAAATCAGCACCTCAAACACAAGAGGATGGGAGCAGGCAGAGCCATTCATACCATTGTGAAATGTGGTCAGTGCAGAGGAGTACTTTGGAATTGCTTTGAAGCCCAAGGGAGAAAGGAGACATCAGGTTTTGACTTGACACTGAAACATCCAGAGCACCCAGCCATCGCAGAGCTGCCTTCTTGCCTTCTTTCCTTCTTCTTCCCATTCATTTGGGAAGCACATAAATCTGGAAATTGTTTTATTCCCGAAACAAGAGAAATATCTCTGGTGATACAGCCCAGGCAGATGGAAGTGTGAAAAAAAGCCGCAAACTACAGGAATGGTGCAAATGTGATTAGTACCTCCCTTCTGCACCCCCTTCCCGTCCCAGTGATTATTATGTTTCTGTACAGCGAGATGACGAACAGTCAGCGCTGAGTGAAATGTGTGCGTAATTTTTCATCCCCCCCATGCCTTGTTTCCCCAGGCACTTCATAAACTCCGTAATGAAATGCAGCCACCTGGCACACAGCACGCTGCCTAGCAGTGGGAGAGAAGGGAAACTTGAGCCAAGGATGCAGAAGAAGTAAGTCCAGCATTTTTCTAGGCATGATCCTTCAAGCCAAACATCACGTTTGTTCCTACTTGTGCAACGTCTCTGAACCATCCCTGGCCACTGGGAAACTGCCGTCTGTACCAAATACCGAGTCTTTGCTCCATGAAACAGGGATGTGGAGTCTCACAAGGGACTTCTTAGAAAAACTGTGTGCACTGGGGTAAAGCAACCTACTTCCTAAAGCCCCTCAGCCAGAATGATTGCTTCGCTTTGCCTTGTCACATTCATTGTGGAGACACTCCATTTCATCCAGGTAGAAGGAGCTCCAGTACAGCCAGAGGCTACTATATTTATGGTTTTCTACCAGAAAGCATTGCCAAGGCAGATCGAGAAGTGTCACTGCCAACTCCAGCTTGTACCCTAGAGGTTTCCATCAGCCCAGGGCAGCCCTGATCATCAGCTTCTGGAAGCGCACCGGCTGAGACAGACTGAGCAGCAGAGACAGGAGAAGGGGCAACCAGCACAGTTAATTCAGCACTGACCATATCCAGCCAGTCTTTGAGGCCAGCCAGCTGCTTGCAAGCTGTAATCATGACAGAGGCAATTAGAGATTAAACCTGTTGTCCTTTCCAGCTGTAATCTTCTGGCACACTGCAAATGGCCCAGGGCAGGTCCCATCACACTAGGACTGCTGGCATGCTCCTGCCTGGATGTGTGAGGTTTAATGGCCCACCAGCTCCCCAGTTTTTGAAATGTGGGATGAAGAACAATGAGCCTTGTTGTGTACACAGGTCACTAAACCACCCTCACTGCAGCCTGGGGGGTTTAGGAGTTTTAACTTCTCTCTGGAGATGACAAACTGCGCCCTGCAGAGTATTGCAAGTCAGTGGGTAGCAGTGTTGAGTTTCCAGGCTGGTCCTTGTGCAGTGGTGTGGCAGCTGGCACAGACACACCAAGCTGGATGGCTGTCTGTGCTGGGAATTCATTGCAACCAATTAGTCTGATTTTCAATTATCTGTGAGGACGAACTTAGCTAATTAAAGCCTAATTACATTTTGCCTCCTTCTTCAGCTGTCTTGCCCTATTAAACCTGCATTTGGGGACTCGGGGAGGCAAGAGGGGAATATTCACAGCTGCACTGAAACCTGTAAGATGTGAACACTTGTGGGGTCTGCCAGAAAGGATGGTTCTGGATCCAACCCTGCGTGCATGAAAGCTTGAGCTGTGCCAGGGCAGAGACCAGCATCCAGCACCAGCCAGGTAAGATGTTTCTCCTGCCTTTTGTTGATTATTGCCTTGATCATCTCTGCTTCCAGTGTCACATCCACAGTTAGAATGAGGTGATAGCTCATGTCCTTGCAGTATTGGACCCTTTCAGAAGAACTGGAGCATTGGATGGATCTTGTCTCCTTTCCCCCTAGAGTCATTCAGAGCAAAACCAAAAGTGGTGGTGTTCACCAAAGGCACATTTCAGCAAGGCACAGCTGGTGCTGCATAAATCATAAACATCCAGTGAGCCCACATGGGAAGAAAAGGAAAATCTGATAAGGGATTCTGATGCTTAGAGGACACTCTAATCTCACAGCTCCTTGCTAGGAGAGGAAATCCACCTGCAGTGGTGGTGTCTTCAAAGCTTGTCACTGGGAGCTGAAAAGCAATGTTCAGACAGGTCTCATTAACTCAGAAAGAGGAAACTTGTTTAATAGCTGCTCCCTGACTGCACCCCAACCAACAGAGAGCACTTTGCCATGGCCAGGACACCTGATCCTGACCAGCTGAACACCACAGGCTGACAGAGTGCCAAAACTTCACCTTGAAGTCACCTGTGACCTGCAGCCAAGATTGCCATGCAGACCCATCTCTCAGCTTCTTCCACTACTGTGCTAAAAACTTTGCCATTAAAAAGACATTTTTGCTTTGTTGTTGATTAACGTGCCTTAAATGAATAATGTGAAAACGTCATCCACGCTAATGAGCTTCTGGGAAGGATGAGAGCTGCAAAGGCATCTCTGAAGGCAGATTTCTGTTATACTTACAACCTGAAATACATGTAGACGAGTGTTTTTCAGATCAGAGACAGTCGCTTTAGGTACGTGCTCATGTCTTTGAGCATTGCCAGTGTTCCCACCACTTTCCAGCATGTTGACAGTGATATCATCAGGGATGTGCCAAACCATAGTGATTGTTGACAACATTCTGAGTTTCTCTTAACTGAATTTTCCATAACCACACGCTCATGGAACAAACAAGTCCAAGAAATGGCCTGTCTCTAAAATCAGAGGAGCGCAAACTTGACCAGACTGCTGGGGAATTGGTTGGCTAAGTCATCTTAATGGGGGAATCAATGTGAACCCAAAGATGTATCCAACACCATGGAACAGGCAGTTGTCAAGGCTGCTGAGGATGTTTTGTGCTTCCCTGTATTCGCTGTTTTTCCGAAGATGTATTCTCCAGGACTAAAACCAGCCGTTTCCAATCCCTCATCCATACATGAGAAAACCAAGCTGGATTCAGAAAACCAAGCAACTGCTTTAAAGGCATCTACACTTGCATGTAAATCCATCAAATCTAATGAGATACCCTGCGCAGACAGCGCCATCCAAAGCAGTGTCCCTGAATGCACTGTGGTCTTTTAACTCTGTCATTTTGCCACTGCCCAGGGACTGTTTGTGTCAGGTTGCTGGCACAGATCTGAACCATACCAAGAACCAGTCCCACAAGTTAGGAGTGTCATCAGTCAAGTTCCAGTGCCCAGGAACGTTCCTGGCACTGTTCATTTTCCTGGTACAGATGGAGCTGTAAGATCCATGTTTTATACTGAGGACTCTAAATGCTCACACAACCCCGTAACAGCCCTGATTTGGCAAAGATCAAGAGGGACAACCCACATTTATTTGGACATGAGGAGCTTTCTGTGCCCAAGGTTTTGTGGTGGGTGCCAGGTGCTCTGCACACCTCAGGAGGGAGCAAGCCATGTGCCAGGCTAGCAGCTCTGGGCAGGCTCAAGCATGGGGCCAGGGCAGGACAGGGAATCTGAGGAATTCCAGCCCAAAATGCCATCAGCAACCACAGCAGCAAAACAGCTGGAAAGACACAGAAACTGGGAAACGTTTCGCTTGCAAACAGAGAAACTGATAGACAAATCTCCGAAGCTGTGAGGCAGTGCTGGCTCTTGAATTCTGTCATCGTTTGGCCTCCGTTCTCCCTTGAATACCTGACTCTCGTGGCATCAACTCATCCCTCCCTGGCAGAGCTAATGGACTACAGAGGCTTTAGCTGGAGACTAATGGCTCTCACGCAGCTGATACAAGAGAAGCATGCTGAGCTGCAGTGGGGATTTATGGAGCGACGTTCCTGAGTAATTGCACTGCATATTTCAAGCCATCTCTCTGCTAAGTGAACCCCTGCATGCGCTGCCTCAGCTTCCTTCACAGAAAATAGGCTCACAAAGCTGCTGATTTAACCAGCACTAAATTAAAATTCAATATGAGGATCAGCTGGACAAACCTGACACACTTGGTGCAGGGGACGGCTTGGGCAGGGAGATGGAAGTGGCTTTTTGTCCATTGATGGGAGGGCAGGAAGGGGACACAGGAGATTTCCATTCTTGTTTGATGGGTGCCCTTTCGGGGAGCACAGCAGCCTGGTGACCTTTACCAGAGCTCAGGAAAACTGTTTTCTTCTTGGGTTTGTCATGTGGCTTGAGGAAGAGTGGTCTGTTGCCTCCTTTCCAGCCCCCAAGGTGCCTGCAGCATCTTTGGGACCTTCATCGCTTGGGATGCAGGTAACGGCAGGCAGGCTGCAAACTGGGATCACAGCATCCTTCTGTGGGCTCGGCTGGGATCAGAGCTCGTCCATGACTGCTCTCTTGTGCGTGTAAACTTGGGGAGACACCTGTGTCCTTCCCGTTAGCCAGCTGGGACACTCCTGAAGCCAAGCCAGAGGTCTGGCAGGTTTCCAGGTGGTGGCAGAGCATCCCAGACCAAGTCATGAGAGGGGTCCAGCCCCTCACCCCCATCAGCACTCTGTTTCAAACCTGCAGAGATCCACTCCAGCCATTCCCCAGGCTTTCCAGGGCAATGTGTGCCTGGAACAACCTGGTTCCCTCCACCCACCTACAGAACCAGCCCAGAACTGCCAGAGACAGGAAACTGCTACTTACCTAATTCGATTTTATTTTACTTCTTTTTTTATTTTTTTGGCTCTTAGAAATGTGTTCAGTCTGGATTGAGGTTACAACCTGGGTAATGCCTCCCTGCCTAAAAAAAAAAGCTGTTACCATAACAACCCGACTCTGCACTTCATTACCATGGCAATTCTCAGGAATTATTAAATATTGTGTATGTTTGGTGCACCCGCTCCAGTACATCTGGTGCCAGGCTCAGGTTGGGATCCTCCCTCCCCCCTAATCTGTTTGTCAGTCTCATCTTGTTTAACTCTTTCGTTGTCCTCAACCAAGATTGCCAGGGCGGGGAGAAGAAGGTGAGTATCGCCTGGGACTTGGTTTGGGTTCTTCCCCACCACGGGCAGGACTGTATGACCAGGGCTGCTGGGTTTTCTCAGGTGGGTCAAGCCACCTCTTTATTTCTCTAATTGTAAGATCAGTGATTACAGAGATAGAGGATTTCTCTTTTCAGGCAGGTTGCTCCTCAGCAGGGGGGAAATGCTCTCACTTTTGCCTTTCTCTGCTGTTTGCCTGCTGCCTGTCTAGAAATAAGAAATTCCAGCTGGAACAGAATCGCGGTGAGTGTGGACCAGCCCAGAGCCAGGGAGCTGTTCCTGGAGGAGGATGGTGAAGGTCTAGTGCAGGTGGCTCTTCGTGGGGGTCAAGAAGCTGTTCCCTGTTAGTAGGATAACTTGACTGACGGCATACTAGCTAAAATCGTGCTTGTTTTCAGAGAAGGGATGCAGGCTAGATGTGGCTCAGACCAGTGTGGCCAGTCCTACAGGACTGCATTGGGATCTTGTATTCCACTGCTGGGAGGTGATTTTAAATGAGACTCAGTGCCTGGTCCTCACCCCGCCACTGATGTGATGATCCACCTGAGCATGTCCCTTCTCTCCCTGTGTCTCTGCTGTACTTTATAGCCAGCAGTGTCTCTCAGTTATACTTGCACCGCTCCTGGCACCCCAGTGACATTCTGGAAGCTAACAAGCTACAACCAACAATTAAAAAGAAAAAAATCAAAATAACATGAAACCAGCCTCATTTAAAAAAAAAAAAAAAAAAAACCTGCTTAAATTTTCTAGGGAGCCAGTACCCACTTGTGAGCTTAAGCTAAATGAATAGGTGTGAGCTGAAAAAACACAGCTGTTTGTGGGGAAAGACAGCAGAAAGAGCTATTATGGTCTGCTTTCCTTACGCAAGCCCTGGAGTAACCACCTCCTCCTCTGGCTGCAGGACCCACACCTCCGGGGCAGGGCAGCTGGATTTTCAGGGCCTGAGATGGCAGCTCTTCCCTTGAGATCTGGGGAGCACCATGGTGCCCTCAGCACCTTCCTTTCCATGACCTGCACTGGCATCTGCTCGGAGCGAACAGGATGGGGAAGATGCAGTGACCTGAAGATGCAGTTACACAAGTAGGTAGTACATGCAAGTACACCCCGAAGTGTTTGCAGAGCTGGGTCATCGCATGCGTTGGGGTTATTTTGCATCTCACCCTGATGTCGTGACCAAGCTGTGCTCCCACAGCAGGAGCAATTTGCCCTCCTATGCAAAGAAATCAATGGCCATAACACTCCCCCCAGCAGCAGGGACCAAAATCCCCTTCCACGCCGCTGTGCAAAGCCACTTTTCCATCTGCCAGCAGGTCAGCAAGCCCTCCGTGCTGAGAACACTGCGCAGGTATGCAGAGCCGCAAGCTGCTTGTGAAAATCAGAGCCCTGCCTGTTCAGCTGTTTCACTGGCACCAACGGAACATTTCAGAGCTTTGAATCCCAAATTCTGGTCCTGCTGCCGTGTTGTCTTTGTGCTCTCATGGCGTTACAGACAACAGGTTAGTGGGAGAAACCAGTGACAGCGCTACGCTAGCCCTGCTCTGCATCGGGTTTAGTCCACCAGCGCCCTGTGGGAACCTTTGAGGAAGGTGCTCAGCAAATATTGATTAATTACAAAACATACTCTAATCTTGTTCCTCCTTCTGGCAAAAGCAGAGAGCTGTTCTTCTGGATTTGCATCCAAGCAGATCAGATCATCAGCTCCTTTGGTATCCAGGATTGCTTTCCCACTACAGAAGTGGACCCAGCAGGA
>NW_010128087.1:20755-22950 GCF_000699245.1 Pterocles gutturalis
CAACAAAACTGAAATTATTTCCATCTCACACCCACAGACAGAGCTGTAATTCCGTCACAGAACAAAGGTCAGGAGTGCTCCTCCTCTCACATAATTTAGTTTTGACAGCTCATCAGGATCAGAGGTGCTGGAGATTTTAACTCGGAGGCTGAAATCTTGCTTTGCAAGAGGTGCTCAATGCATCTTGCTGAATCTCTGCTTCAGTCCTGTGCAGGTATTTAACACAAGCTCAAAATAGGTAGTTCCTGATGAATTTATTTGCTAGTGGCAACTGACACTTGCCTGTGAAAAATGTACGGTGGCTTCTGCTGTAAATAAATACCTCTAATTAGAGTTCAATGGGAAGGTGAGATGATTATGTCTGGAACTAGGGTTGAAATACCAGAACTCTGCACACACAGAGAAAGAAAATGAAGACAACACCAAATTCTTTTGAAACAGGTTCTTTTTGTT
Source organism: Pterocles gutturalis (assembly GCF_000699245.1). Taxonomy (NCBI): domain Eukaryota; kingdom Metazoa; phylum Chordata; class Aves; order Pterocliformes; family Pteroclidae; genus Pterocles; species Pterocles gutturalis. The sequence continues at coordinate 21,209 of NW_010128087.1, forward strand.
CCTGAACGTTCACCGGTTTTCAAAAAAAACTACAAAAACCTCAACGACTGTAACAATACAGCATTTGAAAAAAAGGCAATTGAGTACAAAAACAAACATGCTTTTGTTTTGGGGCTGGAGTAGTTTTTTGTATTGATCTGGGTTCTTTTCTTCCTTCAGCAGAGTGTGAAAGAAGAAAGTACCAGTTTATTTAACAGGATAGCTCAGGAAAATAAGGAAGAACATGCTTTTCCCATTACAAAACTCTAGAAGAAGATGCATGCTTGAGGTCCAAAATACAAACAGACTAACACATTTTGTAGCATGCAGACTTTGTTGTACGACCCACATGGCACTTCCCTTCCCCTGCCCCATGGTCAAAGATGTGGTCCGTGCCATGCATTTTGCTTTCCTTTTCGTTTGTTTTTGTTTGTTTGTTTGTTTTCTTTTTGTAGTGAGTTATTTGCCTTTTTTTTTTTTTTTGTCCTTTTCTTTATTTTTTTTTAGCCCTAAATCCCAGGTAGCGGTATCCAGGGTAACAGCAGACAAGAGTCCAGATCTGCACATTATCACTGTTTCTGCAAGTTTCATGCAAAACTTAAGCCATTTCTGCATGCAACACGATGCTGGTCATTTATTGTGCTTCACACAACTTTGGGGAGATTTCCCCATTTACCACGACAGGGTTTGTTGCCTGGGAAGCACAGGTTTGCTTTCCCATGGACACAGACACATTACAAGAACCCTCCCCACTTCCCACTCCCCCCAAGCTGCCCCGAACACATGGGAATCTGCATCTCAGCACCAGGTCCAGACAGTTCACTTGCCTACAAAAGCCCGGTGGCTTCAGTAAAGTCCCATGATTGCAGCTCCCACATCCTTGGAAGGTCTCCGATCCTTCACCAGAAAGTTAATCATGCTCTCTGACTTGATGAGCAAGTTGCAGCCCAAAAAGAAGATGCCAAACATCACAGTCAAGGAGAGGACGCAGAGGACGGCGATCTGCACCACCCGCGTGATGTAAAGGCTCCTCTCATCGGGCACCAGGACCGAGGAGCCGCCGTCGGTTGCCAGCACTGAGCCGGTCCCGTTGCAGCAGGCCATGAGCATCCCCAAGCCCTGGGTCCTGTTGGGGTAAGCTCCCTGCTCTAGGAGAGTCTGGTTGAAAAAGGATCCGTTCATGGTCTGGGTGAGATCTCAAATCTCCAGGGAAGGCAAGAGGAAAGCTCGCTGTCCCCCAGCCCACCCCTCACATGCCAGGGCTCGGCACCGTGGGCCGGCGGGCTCCAAGGCACCTCCTGCCTTTCTTCTCCTGCCTGGGATGGAGGGGAAACTTCTTCGAGGCTGCGAGCAGGTGGGAAACCGATCTGTGCAGCTGAGGGATGTCTGGCTCCTGGATCCCTCCTGGCACAGGCAGCATCAGCACAAGCCCCCAAACAAGCAACAAGAGAGAGAGAGAAAAGGCGAAGGAGATGCAGGGGAGATGAAGGCAGCCAAAGATTGCCCCATGCCTCCTGCCCTCGCTCCTGCCCCGACGCTGTCACCCCGACGTGCAGCCCCGTTTTCCCGGGGGCTCTCCTGGAGGAGGGAGAGCTGATTCCTGCCGGCTGGGAGCTCCACCAATGCAAGTTCCAAGCTGAAGTCTTTTACTGTGTTCAAAGAAAAAAACCACCAGCAACTCCACCCCCTTCCAGCCTCCCCCCAGGACCGCCTTCCTCCCCCTCCACGCTCACCCAGACTGCCCAACCCTTCCCCCCATGCGT
>NW_010128087.1:23006-24595 GCF_000699245.1 Pterocles gutturalis
CCGGGTGCTGACCCCTAAGGCCCTGGGAGCATCACCTAACACATCCTTCCTCCCAGCCCCCCCACCTGCTCCCAAAAGCAGCTCACGAGGTCGGTGTTCATCCCGGACCGCTGGCAGGTCCCTGTCCCCCCTCCCCACGCTGGCTCCCGTGAGCTCAGGTCAGCACTGGTCTCACCGATCTTGTTGCTGCTCTGTGCCACCCACTCCTTCCTAGAACAGCGCTGGCCCAATCCAGCCTGGTCCACCCCCGCCTCTGCTCAGTGATGCCTGTCCTGTGCTGCCAGTTGAGAGTGGATCCATCCCCCTCTCTGCATCCTTGTCTTCCTCTGGCTGGGGGTTTTCTTCCCAGACACCTTTTGTCTCCCTCTTCTCCCTCTCCTGCTCCTTCAGCCCCTGTGAAGGGAAGCGCTGCAATGCTGCACCCTGATCTCTGCCCGATGTCCCTGCCCTGTCCCCGTCCCTGGTCCTCCAGCAGCATCACTGCTGCACCCAGGGCTGGAGCATCGCTGAGACCCCGCAGCCCCACTGAGGCAACCCCAGGGGAAGTGTCATTGTCACTCCCCTCTCCTTGTCTGCGTAAGCTCCCAAAGTGAGAGCAGGAGTTGCGGTGTCCAGAGCCGTGTCTGGCTCGGTCCTGACCCTGCCCATCCCAGGCTGTGCCCAGGGGACTGCCATGTCCCCACTGTGCCTGTTGGTATTTGCCTGGAAACGTGTCTGGATGGTCAGTAGATCACCCCTGAGCCACGATATGGGGACCTGGTCCTGATTTATCTGTGTACATCTTGGCTTGCTTTCTTTGCTCAGCTCCCACAGGGGATTTTAATAAACCTAAATGAGAATTGATAAATCGCAGCTAAAGGCAGGAGCGTGAGGGAGAGTGTCAGCTGATTTTCCTTTTAGGCAGCTGGGATCTGTCTCCTTGTTCTGCTGCTGTGAGATTTAGGGGATCAGAAGCTGTTGGGTTTGGGGTTTCCTTGTTGCTTTTTCCTCCTTGTTTTGCATGTGGCATTTCTCTCCCTGATGAGCTGCCCACTCTGTGAGGGCAGTTTGCAGCAGAACTGCTTGTGGGAGGGAGGCAGAAAACCCTGATCAAACAAGAGCATCTGCTCGTATTTAACCTGAGGGCCAGGAAAAATCCCCACAGGGAAACCAGAGCATCCCCAGTGCCCCAGCCCAGGTGGGAGCTCCTCTCCCCAGCTCTCTCCCAGACTGAAGGAGTTTCTGCTCCCTCTGGTGGCTCCAGCTCCAGCGTCTCCTCTCCCCGAGCACAAATTCCAGCAGTTGCACCCATCGCTCCTGGGTCACCACCTGCAGTGACGGGGCAGCCAGGGCCGTGGGGACACTTGGCTCCCAAACACTCCCCTGACCGCTCCTTGCCTTAATCCAAACAAGGACTTCAAAACCCAGAGCATCCCTTGATCTGTCCCCCCAGGTCCAGTTTTTCTCCAGCTCTCCGGGTCATATCCAGCCCTTGGGGCAGAGAGCAGTGACAAGAGCCCGCACTCAGCTCGGTGCAGCTGCCCCACATGTTTACACAGTGCCAGGAGTTCACATCACAGCGATGTTTTCAGGACAAGCATCACCTTCTT
>NW_010128087.1:24626-28409 GCF_000699245.1 Pterocles gutturalis
AGCAGGAAATCCAGTCCACACATGCTGAATTGAGTTCATGCCGTCCTTGTCCTCAGGCAGGATGAGAGCCTGGGTGGGTGCAGGCAGGTCAAATACTTCATTTTGTGACTTTTTCCTTCTTTTTCAACATTTTTGCACAATACTGGAAGGAAGGGCTGGGGTACCCTGCGCACGCTGGGCAGGGAGTTTCAGGGCGCACAGGACTGTGTGTCCCTTCGGAGCCTCCAGCACTTTCCAGTTTGGACAACCACCTGCTTGGCAGGATGAGTCCCCCAACGAAGAGGGCCTGCGAGATCGACGGCAGGTTGGATCTGTGGGGGGTGCAGAGCTGAGCGATGCTCCCCCATTTCTCTCTAGAAACTCAAACAAATTCATCGTCGCTTCCATGAAGCATTCAGCAACGCTGGCAGGGTGCCACAGTGCAGTGCAGGGGGACAGGCTCCCCTGCGTGATGCGGAAAGGCCACCCAGGCACGACATGTGCAGGAAAAGCAGGAATTGGGATGCCCTGAAAGTGGTTCGTGGGGTCTGCAGTGTGAGATGGCTCTGGGATCTGGAGCAGGACAAACCCCAGAAAGCAGGTTTGGGGTTTGTATTGGTGTCCCAGCCACAGTGCAGCCCTTTTTTTGATACTGCACAAGGGTCGATGGGTTTCTCCTAGTCCCCGTTACCAAATCCTCATTAACAAGTCTTGAGGAGGGAGTTGGATCCCAGGAGGAAAATAATTCCCCCCCAAGCAGATCCCACGCAGCCATGGGAGGGCAGCAGCACCCCGCAGGGATGGTGGGGCTGAGTGGGGAAGCAAAGCGCCATCAACACTTCTTCTTTTAAAGCAAAAAAAACTACCTGGCTGCCGAGGCAGAGTCCACATCTCCATGTGACCCTTGCAAACGCCGTCACCTCCCGCTGAGAGCCGCACAGCTCTGGGGCAGGTGCCATTGTCCCTGCATCTCCCGGCGTGGGGCTGTGGTTCCCATACAGCGCCTTGCACATCACCCCGCACCTTTGGCACTGCCAGGATGCGGCTGCAGCATCCGCACGAGCTCGTTTTCCGCTGCCTGACATTTCTGTCTGTTGGATCGTCCTGACCCATGGTTGTGTCATTTCTGTCCACAACCTGTCACCTGGCGGGAGGGAGCTGCCCAGGGCTCCGGGGAAACAGCCCTTCTCTCCCTTTTGCCCCCCAGCTTGCATTTTGAGTGCCTCAGTTTCCCCATCTCTAAGAGGACCTTGGTATCGCAGGGGAACAAGAGGTTGATAAACCCCTTTGGGAGGCACCCACCAGCAGCTCAGGGTTCCAGTAGGGACAATTCCCATGCAGACCTGACTGTCCTTGCTCAGTATAGAAGCCATTTCTGAAGACACAGAGGGGAAAAAACAATACAAATGAGAAGAAAATCAGGTCCAGATTATCTGACCCAAAGCTGAACTTCCCTCTCTGTGCGATGCCCAGGTTGATACCCAAGCTGCTGGTTTCACTGGGTCCAGTTCCCGGCTGGGTCTCACTCAGCTCCCAGCTCCGTTCCAGCAGAAATATTCCCATTTGCACCAGTGCTGAGGGTAGGGGGGCTGAGAACCCCCATTTCCATACCGGTATGTATGCTGTAATTCCTTAAATCCTTGAACGCAGAGGCAGGTTTAAAACCCCGGCTGCCTTTCCTGCAAGAGTTAATAAAAGGAGGGAGTGAGCAAGATTTTGCAAGGATTTAAACTCCAGCCAGTGGAAGAGCCTGTGGGAAAGAGCCGGTTACCAGCCCCAGGGCTGGAGGTCACCAGTGCCTGTACTTTCTGCTGGGTTTGTTAAGTCCTTGTCAGAGCTGAGAGAGCAAAAAAAAACCCATGAGGAGCTGCAGGAGAGCAGGCGGGGGCACTCCCTGCCTCAAAACCGAGTGACGAGCCAGCGCAGTTTCCTCCAGCCGGCCCCGCTCGCCGTGTGTGTCATACACCCAGACACATGATTCATCTCCCGGACTGCTCAAAACCTCCGGCCACCCCGGCGCTGCTCTCCATCGCTCGCAGCGGGGCTGGTCCCAGCAGCCCCCCGCATTCGGGGCTCGGAGAAGATGGGAAAACTCTGCGCGGCCGTCGGGATCCTCGTTCTCTGCACTGCTGGCGGCTGGGGTAGGTTTACAGCCCGTAGCGTCGTCGCTTGTTTAAATCCAGGTCATTTAGTGATTATGTTGCCTGTTATTTCCCAAAATCCCAGGACTTGCTGTATTCCCAGGGTCTGTGATTTCCTGGGAAAGCTGCTCAGAGGGGAAAACCTCCGCATAGTTCCCAAATCCAAACTGCCACTCAAGCTGCTTGGGCTTCGGCTGGGTCGGGATCAGGAGGGTTTTCAAAGATGTTATAAGGTCAAGATGTAGTTTGGTGCGTTATTCCTGCACTGGGTGCGGCAAGTTTATATTCTCTACCTACACTGTGTTTGGCTCTGGGTACTGGTTTGTAATGGAAGGACTGGGGTGTGACTTGGGCTCCATCCTGTATAAACAGAAAATCTGCCGGGGCAGTTTGCAGGGCAGGTAGTCGCTGTACCCATGTCATTTTACAGGCATGGGGTGTCTTTAAGTCAGTGTTGCTGTCTTGTGTTATTTTTTTCTCATGCCAGTTTGGTGCTTTTCTTTAAAAACTCTCATTTCTGGCATCAGGTGATTTCAGGACAAATGTAGTTTTTATTTTTTAAAAAAAGTCCAATGACTGAAGCACAGAAAAGAAGCCTAGAAAGCATTATCTCCTCCCCAGGTGTGTTTCCAGAGCTCAAAGCAAATCTTGCAGCTGCACAATGCTGCGGTGTTTTCAGCTCCTGATTTATGAATCAGCCCCATTGTTTTCGAGGCCTCGCTTGAAGAGGTTTGGGGCAACCTTGTTCTGTTGAAAGAATTCCAGACTTTGGTGAATTCCCAGGAACAGCCTGAGGCTCCGATCTGCTGCCTGAGCGAGCTGTCACCAGGACAGGACACAGGATAACAGGACACAGGATAACCCCTGGAGGAGTTTGAGTTGATAGAGCTGCAGTTTGGGGCTGTGCAGGCGATGTCTCTGGCCCAGTGCCTGTAACCAGTGGAGCCCAGTTTGGGGCATCCCCTCTCTGGGAAGATGCTGGAAGTCAGGGAGAGGTTCAGAGAAACACAGCCCCAGGATCAGATGAGCCAGAAAAGCCCAAATCCTTATCGCTTAGTCCAGCAGAAAGGCCAGAGAGGATGTAAGTAACGTTTGTGTCTTTACTGAGTTTTTAAAAATATCTTTATATAGTTTATAAAAATATCTGAGTTTTCTGTGCGCACATTCTTGCTCAAATTGGCAGAGAGGGGTAAACAAAGCGCGTGGCTGGCTCCTGCGGTCCGTCGAGGAGGTTACTGGGAGTGCAGGCTGGGGACTGAGTAATTTTCTCCAGCCAGGGAAGGGTGATGCTCAGCCCCAGACACTGGGATATTTCGAGTGCATCACCTTGCTGGGGGTGCAGCGCTGCCCAGCCCCAGGCGGGTTGTTCCCACACTGCCCAGTTTATCTCCCGTTTCTCTGTATTTCATGTGCTAGGGTTTCTTGGGTTTTTAAAGCCTGAGTGTTTAGGATCAGATTGTTATATGAGACCAGCTGCTTTCCTAGTAAGAAAATGCAGCTTTTGTACTGGGGTTTATTAGTTTTTATGGCTGGAAAAACAAACCCCAGAAATTGAAAAAAAAAAAAAAAAGGAGCTAGAAAACATCCAATGTATTAGTTTAGGCTGTGCTGGCACCTTCTTAACCTGCTCACAGCCAGGCAGGGCCAGAACCTGCGGGGTGTC
>NW_010128088.1:0-873 GCF_000699245.1 Pterocles gutturalis
CGTTGGCAGCTGGGTCGCGGATGGAGAGGAGGGCGGCCGTTGTGTTGCTGCAATAAAGGGTTTTTCCAGCAGCCCCTTGCCTGGGTCTCACTTATTGAACGTGTGAGTGCTCTGGTGTTAGTGCTAGTGAAGCTGCCTTGTGTCCGTGGGTACAGAAGTGCACCCTGTGTGTTACTGGGGCTATGGGTAATGCCTTCATTGTGATAGTAGTGTGTTCTTGCATTTTTGTTGGCCTGTCACTTACAAGTCTGTTTTCTGGTAAGTGTTTTTCTGTATGTAACTGGTAAAGCGTCACTGCTGAACTTGCTGGACCTCTGTGGAATTTAATTGCAAGTTGAAGCTTTTTACTGACATGAAAAGCAACAGCCTGCTGCTTCTGTCTTTCTGTCCTCAGTAAGCTAGTCTATAAATGCTGCTATAAATACACCTACTTGGTGTCTTTCCTGGCAAGTCACCCACAGAGAGCAAGTCTCCCCTTAGAGCAGCTGGTAAATCAGTCTCGCTTATTTTCTTTCTCAGTTTTCCTTTCCACCAGCTAGAAATATTATCTTAGGCTATTATATAAAGTAAAAGTAAAGCTGAAAGGATTAGGAATGAGCCTGAAAACTGCCACAGTTCAAGGGCTGGTTTTTAAGTACTGGTATTTATCATTTGGTAACAGAGTGATACTGGTTTGTGGTGTATTTGAACCAAGTCAGGTCTGCTGCCCCCAGTCCTGTGGTCTTCATCCTTTAGTGTCCTGCACTTGATTGGCAGGTGGGATTGAGGATTTGAGTATCCTAAAGTTGAGGACAGCACTTCTGGAACAGAGGTTCAAATCACTGAGCTTAAGCAGACAGTGAGGATTGCATTAGGGCTGGTGTTGAAAGAGTG
>NW_010128088.1:904-3563 GCF_000699245.1 Pterocles gutturalis
CCTGTAGTGTTGTGCCCTGCTCAGCTCATGGGTGACCCAGGGTGTATTTTGTGCTCTAGGGAAAGCCCTTGTCAGTATGTACTTGTGCTGTTGCTTGATCTAGTTCTTGATTCTTTGATGGTGTTTCAGTTTCAGAGCATTGGGTGAGTCTGCGCTCCCCTCATTGGTGTGACACAGCAGAGCTCTGGGGAACTAGCTATGAGTGCAAGAAGTGCACCTCAAGAGTTTACTTCTCTGGCTGCTGTTTGTTTCCCGCACAGCTTTAGCCGTGACCGCAGAGCGCTTGCTCTGGCAGCTGCCAGCCCTGAATGTGCTGAGTGACCGAGATGGGAAGCATCAGCTGTGAGTCGGTGGCCAGAAGAGGTAAACTTGTAGTGGGGGTGGCTCAGAGCAGCTGTAGCCCTTCCCAGATATCCCTGTGGGGTCGGCGTGGGCCTTGACCACGTGAGGAGGGAGGTGACTTTGCATCCCCGCTCTGTCTGATCATTTTCCTTTAATAATGCAGCTTGGTATCAGGGCACCAGGGTGAACCAGGGGTAGCAAAGAGCTGTGTCTGGTCCCAGTGTCCCGCTTCGTCCTGTGAAGTGAAACAGGCCAGAAGACACCACGGTACCAGCATCTGGTTCCTGACTGGGACAGTTCAGCAAGAGGAAAACCAGACTGGTGGATGCAGCCAGTTCATACACTTGCAGGGAATTAACTGAAACCTGTGGGCAGCCGCTCGGGGCGAGGGCTGTGCCAGGCTGTCCCTTGGCTGAAGCTGTTCTGGGGGTTTTAGCTTGAGCCACACAAGGAGGCAGGAGACTGCTGATGGTCACTGTACTATTTAAAAATAATTTTACTTTAAGTTTTATTTATATCTTAAAAATAAATGTCAGTATTAAGGTATCAGTAAACACGGGTGAAACCAAAGCAGCAAGTAGGGAATACATACAGAGCAGTGTACTAGAGAGTGGCTGTGAGCATCGAATGTTACCTTCAGTGCAAAGCTGAAACAGGCCCGCTGTGAGGACAGCAGCACGTTGCCCAGAACAAGTTTCTTGGGGAGCATCTCCCAGCTGACAGCATGGCTCAGACCAGGCCTGTGTGGGGCCAGAGTGCTGGTGGGGGGAGGCTGGGCCAAGGAGCAGAAATGGGGGCTGTGACATATGTTACTCTTGTGAGGAATTCAGAGAGCAGAGCTGGCTTCACATGCAAAAGCCTCTCCTTCCCGGTCCTTTGTCCTTACCTTGTCTGTTTCCCACCCCGCCTGGTGCACACACACTCACACAGATGCACACACCTCCTCCAACATACACCTCCATCTCCACGGGCCCTGGGCTCTCTGTCAGCTCTTCTTGCCAATCTTTTTTTCCTGGAGCTATCCTCAGCTGCTCTCCTCTTTTTAGGAAGGAAAGTGGGCAGAGAGGGACTTGGTTCTGGGCTCTGGTTGCCTTCACAGTCAGTGGCTGTGTTTAGGAGGTAACTGCTGCCTTATCCCATGCTACGGGGTATCAGCTGGGCAGTCTCAGTCCCTAAATGCATTCGTGGCTCTTGGCCCCCTTCTGTCAGCTTGGCTGCAGCTCCAAGTGCCCAGAAGTTTTGCTCCCCTTGAACAAATCAAATCACTGAGTGATTTCATGTTGAACTCCATCCTTTGAATAAGCAATATAATTTTTTTTGCTTTGTGTGCGTGTGCTAGAAAAAAAATTCAGTTTTTAGCCAGGAAAGGAAATGCCACAAAAGAAGGGCAAGTATTTCAGTCTGGATGTGCTCCCAGCCTGCGTCCAAGGCAGCGTTAACCAGCTGGTTTGTGTCCCCTCTCCCACTGCTGTGCAGAACTTGCTGGCTGAGCACCGCTTCCCCGCTGGCACCGTGCTGCACAGCAGGGTCCAGGAGCTGACGCTTGCCCTCCTGCAGCCCTGCTCCCCGACACCGGCTCCACTGCCTTTCCAGAGAGCAGCAACCAGGTGCTACTTTTGAGTTTGTTTTCTGCTGTTCCAGTGAGTTAGCGACTTGCAGAGGGCTCCAAGGCAGTGCAGCTCCAGTGGTCGTGGTGGGGAGCAGAGAGGATGGGGCCGACTTCTGCTCTCTGCACTTCCCTCCCCAAGGTCACTTCATGCTTGACTCCTCTGTCACTGGGTGGGGTGAGCTGGCCATGCACAGGCCACTTCCAGCAGCAGAGGTGGGCAAGTGAGGCCCAGGGATGGCACCTGCTCTAGTGACAGGAGGATTAAACCATCTGTGGCTGCAGAGAGCAATTTGGCAACACAAAGGAGTGGCAGGAGAGGGGACACAAATGGCAGCCTAGCACTGGTGGTGGCCAGCTGGCACACAGCTGGCCCCTGGCTGGATCCGAAGGCCACTCTAATTTGGTTTCTTTGGGCTCCCAGGGTTCTTCGTGGCTGTCGGTGATGTCCCCTGCTGCAGAGAGAGCAGAGTCACAAAATGTCACCGGAGACCCCTCTGCTGATTCTGGGTCAGGGCAGCCAGGCTGGTCCCCTGCCACTGAGGATGCACCAAGCATCTGGGGTGCTCTGCTCTGGCTGCTGCAGCCCCTTCCTGGGGAGCATCATCTGTGTCACAGCCCCGTCCACTCCCACAGGGCCACCTGCCCACAGTGCCACCTCCATGGCCTTTGTGTGGGACAGGGCAGGTGGCAGGAGCTGGGGGGTCTGCG
>NW_010128088.1:3829-4313 GCF_000699245.1 Pterocles gutturalis
CCGTCTCCACGCGGCCGTGCTCACAGGCACACATCAGCGCGGTCGAGCCCTCCTCATCCTGCAGGTTCACGTCGGCTCCGCAGGCCAGCAGGGCTTCCACCATCTCCTGCCGGCCGTGGCTGACGGCCAACATCAGCGCCGTCTGGCCAGCCTGCAACGCAAGGGACGCCGGCAGGCTGCTCCCGCCCCCGCTCAAAAAAAACGCAGTCCTGGGGAGGTGCCGCTGCTGTCCCCAGGGCCGACAGTCTCTGAGCACCTCCTGGGCCGGGGATGAGGGGTGGGTGAGACCCGAGAGCCCCAATGCCAGGCAGAAGGAGCTTCTAATATGGTGCCCTCCCTGTCTACCGGCCCCTCCAGGTTTTCGAGCCCCAGTCCTGCCCTTGGAGCAGCCGAGCGTGGGCCTGGCAGCTGCTTTGGGTGGGAGGGGAGGGTCAGGATTTGGTGGCCCCCAGCCCACACCAACCTGGCTGGCCTTGGCATTGAC
>NW_010128089.1:0-1067 GCF_000699245.1 Pterocles gutturalis
ATTTTCAAATTGCCTTCTAAATATTCAGGAGCCTGATGCAGAACAGACCTTACCTACATGTCTCCCATTCACATCAAGGAGGTATCTTATTTTGGGACTTCGGAAATATGTATAAACACAGGAAGGAAATGAATAATCAGCATGATGATTGCTAAGAAATCAGAAGCTAGGCTCGTGAGTGATAGCCGAGATACACAATGAGCTGAAGGGTCAGCACAAGGCACAGAGAGCAATTATAACAATCACGGTTCATCCGTATGGGCTCAGCTTTTCCTTGCCTCTTGGTCAGGATACCCCCCATGGGAAGATGGGCTGAGAAAAGAGTCTGTCCAACTACAAAAATCTTTGGATCTTATTTTTCTCACACAAGGAGAAGGAAAAATTGCCTGACCCAGAACAGAGTTGTTACTCCTTGCATGGTGGGGATGCAGCTTGCAAGGGGAGTGCTCTGGTGTTGTCACATTGGGCACAAGCTCTTCATCCCTGGGGGAATGTCACCTGCAGACAGCTCTGCAGCTTCCTCTGTGTTCCTCTTCTTGGCTATGGGGATCCTCAGCAAGAGGACCAACCTCTCTACCCACATCTCTTATAGGCTGGCACAAGATCAGAGGAGCTTGTGTATCCTATGACTTTTCTTCCACTTTTTCTAATTTTTGGAGATGCTTTTATTCTTCTCCTTGCTGCAAACAGGGGATGGTTTCTGCTACCCCTATGCCACAGTACAGTGTCATAACAGACTCTGTTCTATCTATTAGCAGAGTTTGAATTAATCTGTTTCCTGGAATTTGGAGAGAGCAAATGTAGGTGGCAGACAGGACTGATTTTTGAAACATCCTTTTCATCCTCTTAATCAGAGCTGCGAATATGGCTGTGCTTGATTATCTACAGCCCAGACACCTTCATGTCTGAGCAGCAGAAGCAGTCTGGTGAATGAAATTTCTCCCTTTCCCTCTTCTGCTCACCTCTCTCTCCCAACAACCCTGACAGATGAACCTGTCTTCACACTTTTTGCAATAGCATGGGGGTACTTAGCTGGATGCTCTTGAGACCTCTTGCCAAAAACTGCT